>NW_023416985.1:44954-61986 GCF_002922805.2 Oryzias melastigma | reverse complement strand
AGTGTGTGAAGATGACTTTGACCAGCAGGATGCAGAGGTGGTCTATAGGGAGCTGGGATGTGTGGCTCCTTCAGTCCTCCAGGGGGCGCTCTATGGAGAAACAGAGGCTCCAGAGTGGAGCAGAGAGTTCCTCTGTGAAGGTCATGAACCTGCTCTCCTGAAATGTAGAAGTTCACAGCTCGCAAGATGGACCTGTCCTCCTGGTAAAGCTGTGGAGATCACCTGTTCAGGTAGAGGAAAAGATTTATTTTTGTCTTTTTTTATTTATAGATTTCTTCTCTCATTTCACTCGAGCTTGTTCAGATCCTGATCAGGTGATCTAGATTGGATGAACCAGTCTTTGTTCTGATTAATTTCAATTGAAGCATCACCAAGAATGGCGACCGGTTGGCTTGTATTCTGAATGTGTCATGGAGTCAATACAGATAGTTTGTCATCAGCTGAACTGTGGTTTAAGTTGTTTCTGAAACAGATGAACAAAAATCTGTGTGGAAGATCAAACTAGACTACATGAAGAGTAGATCTTTGTGGGGAAATGTGTAGACGTGGACAATAGGTCACAATCTGTCCAGATAAACATCACCTGCTCAGGTAACAACTGTTTTCTCTTCAGTGTTTAACTGTTTAGAAGAACAACATCTCCACACAGAAACACCATGAGGTGTTAGCAAAAGACTTCAGAAGACATTTTTAAAATCTTGATCTTGATCTTCTCCTCTGGATCCACAGACTCCATCAGGCTGGTGAACGGACAAGATATATGTTTAGGCATTCTGGAGGTGAAGTCTAACAACTCCTGGTCCATAGTGTGTGAAGATGACTTTGACCAGCAGGATGCAGAGGTGGTCTGTAGGGAGCTGGACTGTGGGGCTCCTTCAGTCCTCCAGGGGGCGCTCTATGGAGAAACAGAGGCTCCAGAGTGGAGCAGAGAGTTCCTCTGTGAAGGTCATGAGTCTGCTCTACTCGACTGTAAAAGTAGCAGTTCATCTCAGAAGTTCTGTTCTTCTGGTAAAGCTGTTGAGCTCACCTGTTCAGGTAGAGGAGAAGCTTTAGTTTTAGTGCTGTTAACAGAATGACTTCTTTATTTTTACCTCACTTTCTGTTTTCCTCCAGTCCCTTTCAGGTTGGTGGGAACAAACAGCCGCTGTGCCGGGGTTCTGGAAATGTTCTACCACCAAGAAGGGAGACCAGTTTATCTAGATGAATCAGAGATAAACTGGAACTATGAAGAAGCAACTTCAGTGTGTGGTCTACTGGATTGTGGTTTTGCTGTGTTCCAAGAAGTCACAAACAATTCTGCAATCAGAAAAGTTTGGAAGCTCAGCCCCCCATGTATGAAGTTACCTCACTATTTCTGTATCTATGATTTAGATACAGAGAAAGAGATCAGACTGGAGGTGTCGTGCTCAGGTAAACTGATGTTTTTGTGTATGAAACTATGGAGTAAGATTACTACGGAAGCACAAAGCTTCTACCAGTGAATTTTAAAAAAGAACTGCATGTCACGTTATAGTATGAAAAGTTTATTATTCTTCTGACAGTATAACTTTCTTGTTTGTACAACATAATATCAAGTTCTTACAGTATAATTTTCTTGTTTAAGCCATATATATGATTATCATGTTATAACAAAAAGCTTTCATTCTCTTATGATAAAAATATTACATTGTTCAAACAATAACGACTATTTTACAAACGTGAAACTATTTTGTTTAAACAATAAAGCATTATTTCTGTTTTGAAACAAATTTCATGACGGCAGATTACCAGCTAAGGAAAATGTCTAATTTATCTGAGCTGATTAAGTTTGGATCAGACAGAAAAGCACGTATGTTAATCTTGGACCAAATTTCATGTTGACCTGAAAAGAGGACGGAGACACCATCCAGGATTCAGTGACAAGAGACATTTTCTCAGTAGCTAATCTGCCGTCATCAACTTTGTTTCAAAAGAAGAATTACACTTTATTGTTCAAACAATATCGTTTTTAAGTTTGAACAATATCATTTTCAAGTTTGTACAATAAACTTTAGTGTTTAAATAATGTCATATTTTTATTGTATAAACAAGAAACGTTTTTGTTTTAACATGATAAAAACACATATATTGCTTAAAATTTGAAATTACATTGTAAAGACTTGATATTATATAGTACAAACAAGAAAGTTATATTGTTAGAACAATTAACTTTTCACGTTATGAACATGATATGCAGTTTTTTTATTTATTTTTGTATTTCCACCTGTGGTAGCTCTGCGCTTCTGTAGATGACTGTCAAAATGAAATGTTTGCTCTTATGCACAAAATAATACTTTGACAACAGGCAATGCAAAAAAGAAAAGAAAATCTGAAAACTTTTAAACTCAAATGTACACATTCAAACCTTCAGGGAATTATCAAAAATAAAATAGCAAATTTGAATTTTACGTTAAAAAAACTTGAAACCTTAAACTGTTACTTAATGAAAAATCATATTTATTTGTATTTTCAACTTTTGTTTTTTGTGTCTTTCCCTCTTCGTTTTCAGTCCTCCATTATTATTATTATTATTATTATTATTATTATTTATTTTTGCTGGCAAGCCAAATTTTATGTGAGGGCGGGGCTTTGAGCTCTTTTGCCATCAGGACATGGTGGCCATTGGTGATGTCATTTCCTCTCCAAAACAGCACCTGTTTTTAACGCCGTCTGTGTACAGTGTTCCCTCATTTATGGCAGGGATACGTTCCATGAAGAACCTCAAAGGTGAAATCTGTAAAGTAGGATTACAGGATCAAAGGTGCTCTCACACCAAACGCGATTCGTGCGGCAGAGGCGGCCAGCTCCAATGTTAATCAATGGTGAGGGCGCGATCTGAAGTCCTGCGGTGCAACTTGAGCGACTGCTGCAGTGCGAAGGTCTGCACTCAACTATGATACAAAAATAAATCAAAATGTTTAACAACTTAAAAAAACAACAGGTAGAACTGTAAATAAAGTGTAACTTCTTAGCCTCTAAATAGAACAATAACAAACAGTAATGGGCCAAAAACAACTCAGCTTTAAATAGAGTGGAAATAGGGTGAACAATTCATTCCTCCTGCATGCATGCACGGGGATCAGCTCCTGAGATATCACAGGACTAACCAGAGTGGTGAGGCAGCGACTCAGCTGGGTCGATATTTTGGATTGATCCACCCAGCACTACGTACAGCGTCTCAGACAAGAAACACGGCATGAATGAGATATTTTAAAAAGTTCCACAGCCAATCAGGACGCAGAACACAACGTGTTGCTAAAAACGAAAGTATATCCACCTTATTCCTACCCCCATGAGCCTTTGCGTGAATTATGGGTTATACTTCCGGTAGACGCCTGAACTCGCATTTATTTACATTACAACTGTAGAGCCGACAGCGCAATTCCTTTTGTTTTGGATCTATAACTACATATAAATGTGGGAACACCAGCTGTCATGTCTTAAAAGAGGCGACATAACAACTCCGGTGCCTGATAAAATTGAGGGATTGGAGGATGACCTTAATAAACATAACATTTAGTAGCATTTTTAGCTACTGTTTTTAGCTACTTTCTCAATTCAGCTGCGGCAGGTGGCGAAGCTATGAACAATCTTAAAAGTTCACATCATAATTTATGCCAATTTGTGCTAAAAGTTCACATCATAATTCTTTATTTACGCCTATTTCTGCCAGATCAGTGCTGATCAATTGTAACGTTATCTCTTCACGTGCTTGTGTTTACATGCTGCGATGAGGGATGCATCGCGTGGTGGAGCTTTTGCCTGTTTCATGTTCTGACAAAGTCAGCTGTGGTTTAAACACAGGTAATTTTTGAATATCNGCTGATCAATTGTAACGTTATCTCTTCTCTTGTGTTTACATGCTGCGATGAGGGATGCATCGTGCGGTGAAGCTTTTGACCGTTTCATGTTTTGACAAAGTCAGCTGCGGTTTAAACATGCGTAATTTTTGAATTGCTGATACCAGGAGATGCAGCAAATACACACGAAGTATCTTTTCTCCTCTTGTGACACTAGTGTCAGCAGGT
The DNA here is from genome assembly GCF_002922805.2 of Oryzias melastigma. Taxonomy (NCBI): domain Eukaryota; kingdom Metazoa; phylum Chordata; class Actinopteri; order Beloniformes; family Adrianichthyidae; genus Oryzias; species Oryzias melastigma. The sequence continues at coordinate 57,940 of NW_023416985.1, read as the reverse complement.
TAAGCTAGTTTCATATTCGACATTCGTCACACATTCAGTAATGAACAGCTATATTTCTTAAACACCTTTGCCAAAAAAAAACCCACCAAAAATGTTTATCCTGAGAGATAATAAAACAATCAACATTTCACATTACTTTCAGCAGCAGATCGGGCAAAGCGCTCCGGCTCCGCTCACATTGCAGCGGCGTTTGCGGTGGTCTGCTCGTTACGTGGATCGTGAAAAATGAAAATGAGTCATGTGAAACATTGATTGTTTTATCATCTGTCAGTAAAACATTTTTGCTGTTTTTTGGTAATTTATCTCATAAGAGAAATAAATAACAGAATCTAAATGAAAACATGCTTTAATGTTGATTAAACATAAATATGTATATTTGAAAACAGAACATTTTGAGTTTTATCTCAAAACTTTGACTTTTGTTCTAATTTTAGTGTCAGTTTCACCAATGGGTTGATGTCCCTCAGGGTCAAACACAAACTTAGAGCATTCATGCAGTGTTGGAACAAATAAGAAATATCTGTCTGACTTGGAAAACACACATAAACCTCAGAAAAACACATTTTCCAAAACCACATAAACGCAGAAATAACTTTCTGCAGCTAAACTAAAGTTATTGTATTTTTAGTGCACCATCTATGAGGAGACGCTGATTAACAAGGATTATTAAAATAACTTATTCCCGTTTGGTGGGCAAATAGTTTTATGGCCCCCCAGAACATAGTTTGCTCACCCCTGTACTAGAGAATATTTTGTTCACTTCACATGAAAATTGAAAATTTTAGACTTAAGGAGAGAAATTCATAAAATAATATTAAACTTTAAAAGTTGAACTGTGACCTAAAACCTGCAGAATTAGAACAAATGTGCAATAACACTAAAATAAGTTAAATTTAAGGTAATTTCTGACAAACAAATGAAAGAACATTTTTTATGTAGCGTTCTACAACACCATTCAGAATACCAAAATGCTTTACAATAACACGAGATAAAAGGAAATGTAAAATTGACCAAATTAAGAACAAATATTAAAAACAACAGTATAAAATTGTAGCGTTCCACCCTTGGAAACAACTGTGATAATCTGTGTTGACCCTTTGGTCACCCAACTTTTATTTGGAGTTAAGATAACAGAGTTCCTCTCCCAGCAGAGGGGCAATAAAGTTGGCTAAAACTTCTATTTGCTACTCGGATGTTAGGTCATTAATCTCTTGGTAACCTGGCCAGAAAACCGAGCTATTATGCATTCCAAACTCTGGTTAGTTTCGACCTGTCACCTTCAAAGGATCTTTTGGTTCCAGCAGGTCGACCTCTGCGGAGTCTGCAGGAATCCATGACAGACTCTCAAAGTCCTCTGTGTGAAACATGTGACCCTTCGTAACTTTTCTCATGTTTTAAAAGACAGGACTTTTGTCAATTGGATCTAACATGTAAAACATCTCTTCACAGCTCCAGAAGAAATGCCCTGTTTATTAAATGACTATAATAAAACTTTTATTCCTAACAGAAGAAGATTCACAACTACTTTGAGGTTAAAATTCATGAAATAATCATGTGTAACCATTAAAGCTTGGTGAATTTTCTATGTTTATCTAGATTTAGGAAGCGTTTTATTTTGCCACATATAGGATTCATACACACATATAGGATTGTCCAAACTGTGTTTGATAGAACCCCCCCTTCTTGTTCATTCAGCAATAAGGAAGAAGGCATTCAGAGACCAGAATAAAGTTATGCCCGGAATATTTGCATATCCAGACCTCATTGGGACATGCAAAATACCTCCAATCGTAAAACACCTCAAATCCCCACGGATTGGGCGATTCTGGCCCTGAATCTCAAATTCAAAACCCTAGCGCACAGAGCAGAAACAGAACAAGAAAGAGAAACATCACCAGAGAGAGAGGGATATAGATGGATTAAACATGACTTCCAAGATTCCCATTTTTGGTAGTTTTCTAGAAGAAACCAAACCCTCTTTACCTTTAGTTCTTCTAGTCTAAAGATCATGTTTTTTTTTTTCACACACTTTCTTCTTTTTTAACATTTTTGTCTCCAGTTTATTTCATAGACTGATCCCAACATTTTTACAATTTTTGATGCTTTTATTTTGAAACTGATTTTTAATGCTACACCATTTGATAAGTTTCGTTGTCCGGCCAGCTTTGCAACTTATACGTTTTGGTCACAGAACGGAATAGAGAAATCGTTCAACCACCCCAGAAGCTAAGTGACTGAACAGAGCAGAACCAGCAGAACCTGCAGGTTTCTGGTGAGAAACCTCCTTCCTTTCTACACCTGGCTGCAGATCTCGCCTCCACGGCCATCCTGAAGCATCCAGCCAGTAACGGGATCAACCACCCTTCCTGGACGGATCGAACAGACCCAGATCTCCAGACCGCTTGGTGAGAAGTCGAACTTAGCTCATACAGTCAACTGCTGGTGGTTACAATAAAGATTTTGCAAACGTAACATCTTTGCCCAATTTTAATTCCTCCTTTTTAAAGATTAGCTTGTGCTCAGGTCAGTAATGAAACATATTTTTATGCACAACACACACCTAATGGATCCACACACTTGGCATTCCTCACTTTAATATTTTATCTTTCTTTTCCTCTCATTTATCTATTCTAGTCATTAGTTGAAGCTATATTCTGTGTTCCACATATGTTAATTGCTTTCCATGCTTTTACGTCCAGTATTTCTGCTTGTTTAACTTCATGTTATTCAATAAATATTCAAAAGGACGTCGTTGTTCAGATATCATTATTTTCTTCTTTGTGGTAAAGTCAATTCAAAGGGTATGAACGACCTAAAGTTGAGAGACTTATTAATTGATTACTTTTTATACTAACTGGTATTACAATTGCAACAACACATCATCAGTAGGATAATACTAACCTGTCTCACGACGGTCTAAACCCAGCTCACGTTCCCTATTAGTGGGTGAACAATCCAACGCTTGGTGAATTCTGCTTCACAATGATAGGAAGAGCCGACATCGAAGGATCAAAAAGCGACGTCGCTATGAACGCTTGGCCGCCACAAGCCAGTTACTTTTTAACCAATTTTTGGATGGAATACTTCATATTCACCTCTTTCACGCTACAATACATATCCTGCGTACGTACATATCATACTCTTGCTGAACTTTATTATTTTTTTATATTATTTTCACAATTTATGCATAGGCTACATTTACACACAAGCTCCATTAAAACACACTTTTTCCAGCAATAACACAAGATGAGGATCAGATGTTAAATATGTATTTTTGTTTCATTTAGCATGTTAAAAATGTCCCTGACTTGTAATTAGTTCTTGTCAAGGCATCTGGTGATAACCCCGCCCACATTTTACAGTATTCTTAATACCTAAATAAGAGACGTACTGATCATTGATCGTAATGTAATTTCCACTAATGAAAATTGTGCTCTCTTCAACAGCAGCAACACAAACGATCATTTCTACGTCACAAATCTGCAAAAACATGACACTAAAAAAGGAAATTGGTCCGGTTCATTCCAGAGCAAACTGGAGGGATGGTGACCTAAGAATGAACTTTAAAAAAAATCTTTTCTATCTCAGACACATAGCAGCACAAATGATCATTCCAACGGCACAAACCAGCACAAACATATAGCACTAACAGCTCTGCTTATTATGTTTCATATAGGTGGGGGGTCAGCTTCACGATGGTGTGTGTAAGCACCTATACTGACAGGTCCACCTTCATGGAAAGCTGTCTAATTGATTTTTTCAATTTCCTGCATAGATAATCATTGACGAGTTTGAATCGTTTTTTTTTTTTTTTAATGATTTCCAAAGAATCGTTACATCCTTATAAGGTACTGATAATTGTATCCTTCATCTTCAGCCAAAAAACACTTTTTTTCTTTTATAAAAATAGATCAATCTAAACAGAAAGATGAAGTTCATTTATTGAAGGTACAAACTCTTAAAATCAGAAAACAACATTGACAGATGAAATAAGGACAATGATCTTTAATAAAACGGTTTAAAACTGAACATGAACAGTTACTTTAAACTCCCCAAAAAACAATGAAAAATGAATAATGTTCATTTAAGAAACTATTCAATGGGTTAATACTATTTGAATGGATCTCCACCTGAAGGCTGATGCTCAAACCAAACCAGCAGATGAAGATAGTTGTTGACAAAAAGAAGATCTCTAACTTCTGTTGTTCTTCATTTAAACATCCAAAAGTTTCTCTTTTCTTCAGTTCACTGCAGAGACTCCTCACATCCTCAGAGAAGAAGAGTTTCTGTCCTGATCTTTTAGTAACTGATCCTTCCAGAATGTGAATGTGGATATCAGCTTCTTCATCGTCTACATCTGCAGTCTTCATTGAATCAGCTTCTCTTGTTTCAGAAACACAAACTGCTCTGGTTCAGAGAATGTTCTGTTCAGACAGAATGTGATTCCAACCCAAAGTGTGGTTTTCTCAGAGGAGCAGAGATCTTTCTGCTTCTGTTTGACTGCATGAAACCAGCAGAGACCAGAACTGAGACAGAAACTCTGAGAGTGGAAGTGAGCGCTCTAAATGCTGAATGTGTCTGTGTTTGGACTCCCAGCAGAACTGTGCTGCTCTCTCATGTTCCTGTGGTTTCAGGAGGATCAGAAGAAAACACACTGATGTACTTCAGGATAATTGCACACGTGCACAACTCTACATTTCCTCTTTCATGCTGTCACTTCCTGCATGAATCTTTATCTAATAACTGCAGGAATATTTGTCATTTTCTTCCATCATTTCACACAGCAGTTCACCAAGTTCCTCCACTGCAGACAGAGACAGTCATGTTGATCTGAACATTAGAGAAACTCATCATGGAGCTGAAATATCATCCTGATTCACTCAGATGACACTTGAACAGCACACAGGTTTTTGTAGCACACTTTCTCACTGTGTCAGGGCAGTTTGTTTGATATGATTGGATCTATGATTGGATCTAAACCCCGAGGGGGCTATCCATACCCCATCTTTGGATCTGGAACTGGACTGTTTGTATCGGGTAAGAAGAAACATTTCTGCTCCTTCAGCTGTTTGATTGTAGAAAATGTGTTTCAAGTCAGTTTCTGCTGCTTCAGCTTCACATGTTAGTTTGTTCATCATTAGCAGAGAATTCATCAAGCAGCCATTGTTACAGAAGAAAAGCTGAATCATTTCTGCAAACATGTTGAAATCTCACTGAACAACTAAACTGATTCTTGATTTCTGCAAATATGAGTGAAGTTACAAATATTTAGAGTTTGATGATCTCACTAATTCTGGAACATCTGCTGGTTTCTGAGGACAAGATCAGATCTGAACTTCAACTGAACTTCACTGAAGTTTTTAAACAAAACTGAAGAAAATTATATATTTAAAGAGAAAAATAGTTAATTGAAAAAAGCAATTATAAAATAAATTAAAAATGTTTACTGGAGGATAAATATATATATATATATATATATATATATATATATATTTAACTGTGTGAGTGTGTGTCTGTGCTGCTTGTTGCTGCTGTCAACCTTCAGATGAGTCCGTAGTGAAGCCCGTGGTGAGCGTGTACCCAGCAGCATCCAGAGTCCCTGTGGAGAGGGGCAGCTCCCTGCTGTGTCTGGCCTCAGCCATGTTTCCTCCTGTGGTCCAGTTCTCCTGGAAAAGACAGAAGAACAACGGACAACCAGAGAACCTTCCTTCTACTGGGACAGAGCAGCTGGATCTCAGAGAGTCTGGACGCAGCGCCTCCATCCTGCTGATCCATCAGCAAGAGGACAGCTCCTATAAATACATCTGCTCCGTCAAACATGAGGGGGGAACAGTGGAGGTCCAAACACAACAAGGTAATGAAGGCTTGGTGACTGTGTTCAACAGAGATTCAGCTTCATTCCGACTCTTTCTCTGTTTCAGAGTTTGCTGCACTTCCAGCTGCAGGTTCCACAGCAGCTCTAACATCCCATCCAGCATCTTCCAGCATTCTAGCAGAGGGAACAGCCTCTGTTCCTCCTCTGGACCTGGTGAAGCTGTCCTTCCAGTCTGAGTGCAGGGTGAAGCTGCTCTGCCTGCTGTACACAGTGCTGATAGTGAAGAGTCTGGTGTACTGCTGTGGACTCTCTCTGCTGATGATCCTCAGAAACAAGGGAGCATCCACCAACTCCAAACATGCTGACTGACTGTTTTCTGATCCTCTTTTCTCTCCATCAAATCTCATCCTTTCATCTCATTCATCACTTTGATCACAGCTCTCTAATGTTCTTAATGACTTGATACAGATTCTTCATCAAACTGTGTCAGTAGATGTTTTATGAAGATGTTACATTGATTTCTTCTTTTTCTTTTAAATATTTTTATACACAGTGATCCATCTCCTTTCAATGTAACTGTGTTTCTTAAAATAAACATAAATATAAGCATTGATGATGCAATATTTTCTTATTTCTCTGTAAAGAAATTTAAATCTGTATGTTTTTTATTCTTTCAAGAACATAAAAATATAAAAGTTTCCATGAATCAGAATAAAGACAGAGAGCAGAGAGAGGTTGATGAGTGAACAGCAGCAGATATGAATCTGCTCTCAGTGGTTTTTATTACAGGAAATGCTGCTGAAAGACGATCAAACTTCCTGCAGATGTTTGTGTTCTGCAGCTTCACACCGTTATCTGTGGCTTAACAATAAAAAAGTAACACAACACACACATATATTGTTTGCTGTTGTAATTCTGACAAATGTCCTCATGATTTTAGTTTCAGACATTGAGTCTAGTATTATTGATGTTTTCCATCATGAGGGAATCTGACATTTGTTTGCACACATCTGAAAGAGTTTGGGAAAGACTCCTCCCAGTTGGTGAGCACAGAAGTTCAGTGAACACAGAGCACATTGGTGCCGTCTGCCTTCTTCATGCTGGTTCTCTTGAACAGAACTGTGACCTGGTTTTTATCCATCACAAAGTCATTCAGTGGAACAAGGGAGGATCTCAGTGCTGTGATGTTCTGGAGAAAATCAGAACTTTCAAAACGGGAAAAGAAGTTATTAAAAACATGAGGTCATTCTGAGTCTGAAACACCTTCAAAAATGACTTGTTGTTTGTCTTCCTCTGTCTGCTTGTTAATGGAGGTTTTAGATTTGAACCTTGACAAGCTCTGATATCACCTCCTGATCTGAGCTTCAGTTTGTTCTTTGGAGTCATTTGGATTTTCCTATTTCCATCTTTATTGTTTCAGAGATTGTCTTTTTTTTTATTACAGTAATACATTGACAGTATATTAAGTTCCATGAATAAAAAGGATGTAAGGAAAAGAGAAAGACAGACTGCATGTTTTTTTCACTTACCATTTAGAAGTAACTGAAATATCTACTTGAATTGATGAATAAAATGAGTAGAAAACAGTTACTTTACATTGAAGCAGATCAAGGGCGCCCCCACATGGCTGTTTAAGGGCTTCAATGTGTTCAATGATCAGAATCATTGATAACTATAACTATAATCAGTGGGAAAAAAACTACAAATCAGCTGAATGCTTCATTTTTTTAAACATTTTTTTAACCAGAGATTTCTCAATAAACAGGAAGTTTATTTGTACTTTAGTTTTTTTCTCCACAGTTGTTAAACATGCAGTGTGTTTGTGAACATGAATGTGTTTGAGTGTTTGTGCATCATGTGACCCAGATTGTCTTCATCTGCTGTCAGATTCAAATCAGGAAGATGAAACCACACAGCAGCTTCAGCTGAGCTGTCAGTCTGCAGCAGCAGTCTTCTCTGTGAGCTGCAGGGGCTGATGGGAGCTTGGAGGAGGAGTCACAAAGCACGTGGTCCTGCTGTCATCTCACAGCTCGTCCTTCTTTGTCCTCAGCTGCATCAGAACACCACTTCTCCTCAGGTTCACCAGAGGAAACACGGCTGAACAAAATGCTTTTCCTCCCAGCTGCTGCTCTGTGCTGTCTGTGTTCAGGTGAGTGTTTGCAGCCAATCAGGAGCCAGCCAGGTCTACCTGGAACAAACACTGTCACCCTGACCTTCACCTGTCTGTCTGTGTCTCTGCAGCACTGGTTACCATGGCAGCAGAACTCATTCAGGAGGATTTAACATTGACCAGGAGAGTTGGTCAAAGTGTCTCTTTCAGCTGTGGAGGAACTCGGGAGTGTGGTAGCTACAGATACTGGTACCAGAAGAAAGAAAATGAAACATTCAGACGGATTCTTCGGTTTGTTGAAAGTAGTGGTAACATATACAAAGGTTATGGTCATCCTCAGAAAGATGATTTCTCTGCTGGGAAAACCCAGACAGGATCTGAATTGAACATCAATAAAGTTAAAGTGGATCATTCAGCCTCATATTACTGCAGCTGTGAGAAGTATGATCCCCACAGTGAGAAATGATTCCTGCAGGCTGAACAAAAACCTGCAGATGAACAGATGTTAGTGTTTGTGACAGAAAGAGAGCAGGAAACCACAGCCAGGTTCACATGTTTCTCCTCCATCTCACACAGACTCACAAACACACTGAATTGAGGATTAAGAGATTAAATGAAAACAGAGAGAATTTAAATTAAGCTTAACTTTCAAAACAGGTCGATGCAGATTAAATTTCTTTATAATTAAAAAACAAACAAATAAGAAAATGGACAAAACTCATACATTTCAAAGTAAATACCCACCCTACACCATTGCCCCCCCGATCAAATGACACATAAACCCCATGACCACACCATGAGGCATGAAAGCATGACTGTAGTTATTAAATAAACTCATGGTTTGGATCTGCTGGGAAATGAAATAATGAAATAATGAACATGTTATAATTACAAACAGATGGTTCCTTTGTCCAAATTTGTGGATTGACAATACTCTTTTTATGAATCCATAAACAGAAATCACAGTTTCTGCAGACACAGAAACTCAGAAATCAGTGAGTCTGAAGAAAGTTGAGTTTTCAGTCTGTTTTAAATGTATTGATTATCAGCTGATCAGAGAAACACACAAAACAAATAAACTGTAGATCTGGTAAAGCTCTGATAATCTGTGTTTTCCAGATGACGTCTTGATGGACCGTCACCATCTTCTGTCCTTTAGTCCTCCTGCTAAACCTCCAGAAAAGTCCTCAAAGCTGTTATTGCTGAGTCAGCATTTAGAGAACATCTGCTGCTCTAACAGAACTTCAGATGGACCTCCTGAAATGTTTCTCTGCTTCTCTTTCATTTGAAACTGGAAAATGTCTTCAGTGACTTAAAAAAAAATTCAAGTTTTAACATTTTATAAGTGTGATTACAAACACATTCAACATTACAGGCCTGATATCTCTCTAACCACAGTGTTCCACAGGAGTTTTGAGGGGCAGGGGCTCAAAGTTAGAGAAGATCAACAAAACATGTTTTTTGTGTGTTTTTTATGCTTTACATAATATAGAAATGAGTGAAAATGTAAATATATGTACATATATTAGGCAATAAATATTCAGCTATATGACCCATGTTGGTGAAGGTGATACAAGTGTCATTTTTTATGTAAACAATTTCTTGTCATGGACTTGGAAAACATCCAAAGCATTAAAACACTGGAGGCTCTTTATTTTGGCATTGTGATTCAGCAGAATCAACATGAATCAAGTTTAATATAAATTGTAACATTTTAAACTCAGATCCAACACCTTTCATCCCCAGAATCCTGAAATGATTCATATTTAATGTCATTATCACACTGAGGATTTTCAGTGGAGTTTCTGATCATATTCTGTCTCCTGTCAGTCACTTCAGGTTCATGTTGATCATCTGCAGCTGTTTTCATTTCTGTTCATTGTCTTCAGTGTATAAAAGTGTCTGTTTTTTGGTTCTATATGTTTCAGGTCATCTGGGTTTCCTCTCTTTATTTTTCCCATGAGTTTTTGTCCTGTTTTAGTTTATTTATTAGTTGTTTAGGTTTTTACCACCAAACCCAGTTTCCTGCATTTCTGGATTTAATCAAATTTCCTGGTTTTGGCAGATGAACTCAAAGTGACTCTTGTTCTATACTCACATCCAGCTGAACTCTCTTTCACATCCTGTCCTCTGAACACATGATTTTTTTTAAGTTTTCAAAGATTTGAATAATAAAAATGAGAAACTGAGTGAAACATAATTTAAAGAAGGTAATTTTAATCTGAAAATATGACATTAAACAGATTAATTTAGTTTCAGACCTGCAGTGAGGACGCTATGAACTCGCCATGAACATGGTTCTTTTATTTTGAAAATCCCCTCGGTGTTTTATTTTGTACTTAGTACCCAAATTATTGTCTTCCACACGATCTGTGTTCTGACTTGATGCACCACACTCAGTAGAAATGGACTCTTGGACTAATATAGAGCATTTTAATGATACATATAACCTCATTTAAAGCTCGTTGAATCCGAGAACGACGACTATTTAGACCAGAACTCACGAGGACACTTTTTAATTTGAGGCTAAAAGGGCAGGTGCTCAAGCACCCCTAAGACTCTATGTGAGCACGTGCCTGGTGTTCCAACATGTCTGAAAACAGCAGAGTAAACATGTATAGACACAAAGCCTTTACAGATTTTGAAGTAATGATATTCATCAAGGAAACTATTGGACAGATTGGAAAATAAACTTTAATCATTACTAACCTAAGAAAAGAAGTTTGATAAATTATTAACCCCTTTATGCCTGAATATATTTCCAGTTACAGCTGTATAAAAAATGTTTTTCCATTTAAGTTGATGGTTATTTGAGTTTAGTCCTGAATTTTATGGTACTATGGCAACACGAATGGCTCATGTTCAAGATGGAGGCGTGGTTCCAGATTTTATTTATTTATTTTAATAACAATACATAACATCAAATAATACTATATAAACATAAAACTGTCAATAAATGAACAGGAGAAGAAAGAAGAAAACTTATATTATCTGTCCCTATTACTAAAGCAACTAAAATAAATCAAAATTCTTCAAACAAGAAAAAAGAAGATGATCTTTCCCATAGGTATTAATAAACAGAAATAAATACCTATTTACATAAACAGTTGTCTAAACAAACCCTAATTTAATTATATTTCCCCACACTATGTCCAGTGAATTAACTTTATAAGATTTATAAATTTATTTTTCTACAACTTTTCTCTAATATTTGCTTAACACCTCCTTCTTGATAAATCTGTTAAAGGCAGCAATTGTTTTTATATCTTTAACTTCCTTATCCAGTGGATTCCATATGTTGGGACCGTACACTGAGACAGATCTCTCCAACACTCTGGTTAGAAACTTTGGTTTACTGAATATTGCATGTCCTTTTAAATTAATGTGACTTTGTCTTTTATTTAATTTAACCTGTAAATTGAAGGGTAACTATGACCTGTGTGCCTTGTGAACAGGTCATTAAAAAGTTGATTATTAATAATAATTTATTATTAATAGTTTAAATTATTAAAAGACCTGTGATAAAACCATAAGGGGTCTAGAGTCCACCTCTAACAGAGACCTGGTTACTCAAGCAGAATCAAAAATACAACCCAATCAATAGAAATAGAATCAAACTCAGGGGAACACAAAACAACAAAAACATCCACTTGAGAAAGTCCCTGTTGCTGCAGCTCTGAAACAATAAAACAAATTAAGAGGCAAACAGACCCTTTTTGGAACACAGATCAGTAAAATCTCGAGTTAAAAACGAGTCCATCAGCTGCTCCAGCAACACGTAGGAACACAAGTCCCAACAGGACACAAGGTCCCAGAATCACCAATGTGATCCACTGAACGAAGGAGAGCGAGGTGCTGCAGCTCAGCGGCTGACCCGGTGGCACAGTGGAGTTGATGTGGAGGACCCGAGGAGCATCTGTGGCCAGTCTTGGTGAACAAAACAAGACATAAAAAACAGTAGCGGGTTCCAGCTTCTCAACCCTGTTGAGGCAAGCCAGAAAGATGGGCAGCAGGGCATTACCTCAGCGGCCAGAGAACATGCAGGGCCCAGAGGGACACAGCGCACAAAGACCAGTGCTGGAATTACCTGTAGGAAGCGGAGGGAGCAATGCACTCCGTTCAATTCCACTTCAACCCAGTTGCACGCGAATTTGCGGTGCAACTGGGGATCCCAGCTACCACTGCACTGGCAGTGGAGCCCAGTGGCAACCCGTGAAAGGAGGCAGTCTCTGTCCAAAGATCAAGAAAAGCCAGTTCAGTCCCATTTTAATTAAAGATTAAGAAACCTTTATTAGTCCCTCAATGGAGAAATTGCAAAGCCAACAGAGTGACCAGAGCCAATATAGTGACCAGGTGCTCGTCAGGATTGACTGCAGACTGATTAGCTCATACTGCCACAGCACATGGAAAATTTGTGTCAAAAAGCATGAAGAGGTTAATTCAAATAACTAGTAAACTGAAATAATGTAAGGACATTAAAGTTTTATTGTTATATTTAGATTACACATTGTCATGTGTGTGTTTGTTTTCTTATAGAGGGAAAATCAAGTTCTGTCTGATCTCTGTCTGATTGATTCTCCTTCTGCTCTACAAATGTCTACATTCCAACTTCTAGCACACACCTTCTTTCACCTTCAAAGGTGGATCCGGCTAGTTTGGCATCCTGGGTGAAACACTGACACCCCCAAAGAAGGCTTGAGACAAACTGCAGAGCAGCAGCTCCTAATAAAGGGAAGTGAACAGGTGTCACTCATCACCTGATCAGCTCCCCCACAGACTGGGTGGATGAGGAAGGTGTGCTGCCATGACAACCACAGATAAGCTCAGACTAAATCCATCATCCATTCTATCAAGATTAGCCTAATGAGGTACAAACATTTGTTATCCATGTAGCAAATGGTCCTGAAAAATGTACTTGTCAACTTTGGTCACATTTCAACACAGATTATTATTATCATTATTTATTTTTATTGTATTTATTTTTTTTTTAACTTGTCCTGTCCAACAGCTGAGCCAACAGATGTGGGCTGAGAGCTTCTTGTGTTGGGCAGATTTTACTGT
>NW_023416985.1:38804-43447 GCF_002922805.2 Oryzias melastigma | reverse complement strand
ACTACATCGATCGAGTGTTCCTTCAGCGAACGTGAAGGTGCAGTACACACTCCTAAACAATAGGTGGAAGTATGCATTTCAGCGCGTCAAATTAATCTCCAAAACGATTCAACGTGCTAAGGGCCGAGCTCTACCACGGCAAGTGACCAATGGCGCTCAAACCCAAATCAGTTTCGGAGCTACTTAGAGAAGTTGCGAATCGTTTAGATGGGAACGCGGAGCAATTGCCAGAAAACATAACTCTGCAACAGGCAACATTGGTCGAAGCCTCTGGTCCAGGTTCCCGTCAGAGTAGTTCAACGGTACCCAATGCTAATGCTAGCAACCGCCATGCTGAAAGTAGATAGTAAAGAATAAATAAAGCACAATTTCCTATTTGTGAAAGCTTTTATTGATTTGTGAAAATGTGAAATATAATGATTTTTAATTGCATTTTTTCCCCTTGACCACATAAAAATAGGTCCTGTTCGAAAACTACTGTATCACAAATCAATAAAAGCTTTCATAAACCAGAGACTATGTTTGACATAATCTTTATTGTTCAAAACATAATTTAATCCAGGTTTGAGCTGTGTAGGTGCTGTAGTTTTTGAACAGGAACGGTTCTAAGGTGGTCAGAGTGCAAAAAATGTGATAAAAATCATAATATTTGACATCTTCACAAATCAGCAAAAGCTTTCACAAATCAGAAACTATGCTAAATTTATTCTTTACTATCTAAAGCATAATTTAATCCTGGTTTGAACTGTAGTTGACAGTAGTTTTCAAACAGGACCTGTTTTTAGGTGGTCTGAGTTAGAAAAATACAGTGGAACGCTCTCGCGAATTGGAAGCTGTGAATCGGAAGCCAACTTCAGCATCATAAATAACAGTCGTGGATGTTGGCGTGCTCTTCTCCCACGTGTACCAAACCGATCATTTCCAAACGTCTCAAAATAGCGTCTGCTGACAGATCGCCTGTTTCTATTTCATCCGCTAAGCTCAGCAAAGCTACACGGATGTCACTGAAATATGTCATCTTGGTGATTGTCTGCGTTACTGTCTGGCTACGGTGCGACACAGTAGAGCGGGAGTCTAGGCATACAAGTCGATTTCAGAGGATCAGCCAATGAATGTTTAGATCCCACCCACTTGCAGTGATTGAGAGACATAGTCATGATTCGGAAAAAGCTCATCATGAAATAAATACGTCGTTCTGAAAAACAGCATTGTGAAATAAAAAGGACACTTTGGAAAACAGTATTTTTGAAATACAAGTTTCAGCAAAAAAACCCCACATGATTATAATAATATCCAACATGAAAAAAGATTATTATGATATATATTTATTATTATGAAATGTATTTCATAATAAAATGGTCAATTATTTATTGAAAAGACTTTTATTGGAGTGTTGCTTGATTAAATAATGTTGTATTTATTTATTTAATTGTGAACTGTTTGGGCTTCCATACCAACAATGTATGATTATACTGTGGGGCAAAAAAGTATTTAGTCAGTCACCGATTGTGCAAGTTCTCCCACTTGATAGAAACCTGTAATTTTAATTATAGGTATACCTCAACTATGAGAGACAAAATGAGAAAAAAAATCCAGGAAAATCACATTGTCTGATTTTTAAAGAATTTATTTCAAAATGATGTTGGAAAATAAGTATTTTATCACCTACAAACAAGCAAGATTTCGGTTTCTCACAGACCTGTAGCTTCTGTCTTCCACTTGTTAGCTGTATTAAATTCACCTGTTTAATTCGTTATCTATATGAGAGACACCTGTCAACAACCTCAAACCATCCAGAGCGGCGTTTTAATAGATCTTTTTTTTTGGGAAAATAACCAATTTAGTGGGTAGAATTTAGGTATAGGACATAATTTGACTAAATGAATACCAGCAGATTACGATACATGTTAGTTTTCCTGATCCACACTCCAGACCAGGTGGTGGCGGTAATGCACTAATCAGTTGTTTGCCAACCGCCATGAAAAAAGTCATAAGAAGAAGAACCTCAAACAGTCATACTCCAAACTCCACTATGGCCAAGACCAAAGTTGTTGACCTGCACCAGACTGTGAAGACTGCAATAGGTAAGCAACTTGGCGTGAAGAAATCAACTGTGGGAGCAATTATTAGGAAATGGAAGACATACAAGACCACTGATAATCTCCCTCCATCTGGGGCTCCTCGCAAGATTTCACCCCGTGAGGTCAAAATGATCCCAAGAACGTTGAGCAAAAATCCCAGAACCACACGGGGGGACCTGGTCAATGACCTGCAGAGAGCTGGGACCAAAGCAACAAAGCTGTGATTCACTAAAGTCTGTGTTGAGCAGCGACAGCCACAAAACATCACTGCTGTAGAGAAGATCTGCATGAAGGAATTGGCCAAAATAGCAGCAACAAATTGTGACTTACAGAAGAAGTTACAGGTCTGTGAGAGATAGAAATTGTGCTGGTTTGAAGGGGACAAAATATTTATTTTCCACTATAATTTGCAAAGAATTTCTTCAAAAATCAGACAATATGATTTTTTTCTTTCTCATTTTGTCTCTCAAAGTTGAGGTATACCTATGATGAAAACTAGAGGCCTCTCTGATCTTTTTAAGTGGGAAAACCTGCACAATTGGTGACTGACTAAAAACTTTTTGCCTCATTGTATTCTCACTACAATGAAACTAGGAAGAGGAGCCTTTTGATTACAAACGGAGGCTGTTCCTTCCACTAACCATCAGTGATGAGGTTATACGGGACTTCGAGACGGTCTGCGATCTTCTGCTGGACCCTGTTCATCTCTGGGCCCTGATTGAATTTGTCCAACTCGGTCAGAGCTGATGGGTTTTTGTCAACTTCCTCCAAGAACCTAGAACACTGATCGAAGAACCTCATGAGGGCATCATTCACTGCATGGTCAAACTCCATATCTGCAGGGAAAAAAACAAAACAAAGTTGAATATAAAATTGTGATCATTTGGTTTAGCTTTAACCCTTATCTAACTGTTGACGAATGTCCAAAGATGCATTGAGAACATTTCCGTAAGTCTGCTAGTGTTTAAGCCTCAGTTGCTTCCTTATTGAAGGTATTTTATCTTAAATAACACCTCAAAAAAATGTAATTTAAGAATTAAACAATTGCCAATCTACAGAGAAAAACACTTCATATTAAAAACAGTTTTTCTGTTTTCCTAAAGCATACATGGGCTTTTTTCTAAAGAACATAAGGGTACGTGATGTAAACACAGTGAAACCGCTGCATTGAGTTGGTAAAGACGCAGAGGGAGCATGTGGTGACGTCCCCCTTTGGTTTGTGCTGAAAATATATTTTTACCTTTCTTACTCATAACAATTTTGAGGAAAAACTATCACACGGAATTTGGACTTTACAAGAAATTAACAAATAGTAAAGGTTAACTGCTGTATACTAAGATCTATAAAAAGACTACGTCTGCACAAATATGAAGTAAAAAAAATGAAAAAACTGTTAAAAAAATAATGAAAATCCCACTCTTATCATCCTTTGATCCATTTAAAAATGTTCCCTGTGGTCTTTTAATCATGTTTATGCCATTTTTAGACAAAATCAAATTACACGTGTTGTTTTCTAGGACTTAGTTTCTGCAGAGCGACAGTCGTTCATTAGAAATTCACCTCAGAGTTGTGGGTGGGGCCATTGGTAACCCTACCCCCTACCCATTACTCAGAGCTCTCTGTTTACACTCTCTCAACTACTAGCTTACAGCCCCTCTCAACCTAACATTAATGGTTCAATAAAAGTGAGGGGGACCTGGCTGCAGACAAGATGGCGCCCAGACATCAGTGGCCAGAGTCGGAAATTCCACAAGTTTTTATAAATTGTAGCACTTTTTGTGGAGAGAGTACAATTTCTTCAATTTGTGTTTGCGTAATTCCTGATTTGTAACTCATGCAATACATTTTGTGCACTTGTGTATGAAGAAAAATTACAAAATATAAAAAACACAAAATAAAATTTACACATGCACAACTTTAAATTACACCAGCTAAATACTAACTACACACATACATCTTCAAAAAGTATTTATAAATAGTCTAATACACACAAAACCGTATTTCTGAACAAATTAATGTGTATATGATGCGTTTATATGCTGCTAGAATACTGGGTCATTAGAGTTTTCTTATCAACCGCTGTGAACTTTAAAATCTGGTGAAAACTTGAAATTTTTTCTACTTTTATAAACAGATATGCCCCCCAAAAATGTGTAAATTTTTTAGGTGTATATTGTATAAACCCCTTTTGTCGTTTAGGGATGTGGTTTAATTTAGCTTTGATTCCGAGCAGTAAGGTTAAATTGACAGCAGCATAAATACAGATCAAACACAAGATTTAGAACTCTATCTGGACCAAATTAGGTGGAGGATCCGGACAAACTGATTTTTCCAGTCTGAATACACTCTAAAACAGTCACAATTGATTTTGATTGTGCTTCATTCCGGAAGTCATTGATTAAAACTACAACTTAGAATGGCAAAAGTGCTTCATTTTACTCAAAATAGTGTCTGCACTGACAATGCTGATAATGTGGTACCTTTAATGTCCCACAGCTGGGTGAGTCCTGCCTTGAAGGACAGGGTGCTGTTGACACATCTGTGCTTGGAGCTGGTGATGAA
>NW_023416985.1:30841-38298 GCF_002922805.2 Oryzias melastigma | reverse complement strand
CTGGACTTCTCCCCAAAAGGGGCTCCAAAGTCGTGAAATATCAGGGTTTCCGGTGCACGGAACGATCCTGGAACCGGACGATCAGCAGAATTTGGTGACCCGACCCGCGTCGGTGCCGCATCAAGGTTTGGGTTAGAGTAGGTTCGGACAAACCGCCCGGACTCTTTTTAATTAAGCCCCGAATGACTCCCGTAAAGCTGGAACGTGATCACAGTCTAACTACTTCCCGACGAGGACGGTCAAAAGATTAAAAGTTTCCAGAAACGAAGATTCTCAACCATAAAAATAATGTTCCTTTATTTTCTCCCTCATAAACAAACACAAATGTCGGTTAGTTTAAGTGACAATAACGAGGATGCTTTCAGACTAAACGAAGAAAGAAAAAAAATGTTCATTTTAATTGTGCGACACACAGTAGAGCGGGAGTCTAGGCATACAAGTCGATTTCAGAGGATCAGCCAATGAACGTTTAGATCCCACCCACTTTCAGTGATTGACAGACAGAGTTATTATTCGGAAAAAGCTCATCATGAAATAAATACGTCGTTCTGAAAAACAGCATTGTGAAATAAAAAGGACACTTTGGAAAACAGTATTTTGAAATAAAAGTTTCTACAAAAAACCCCCACATGATTAAAATAATATCCAACATGAAAAAAAAAATTATTATGATATATATATTTTTATTATGAAATGTTTTTAACATAAAAATTATGTTTGAAAATAAAAATGAAATGTATTTCATAATAAAATGGTCAATTATTTATTGAAAAGACTTTTATTGGAGTGTTGCTTGATTAAATAATGTTGTATTTATTTATTTAATTAAGAACAGTTTGGGCTTCCATACTTGTTGCCCAAAATAGTCTCTGCATTTAAGCTGAACATACTCACATATACTATACATAAACTACACATGTACTCAATTCAACTGTAACAGCAGCTCACACACTCCATCATACAAACCCATTCAGATAAAGACTTTCATTCTGTCACACAAACGGTTAGTGCTAAGGTGAGCTGATACCTGTGCTCAGGTGAGTGTTTATGTTTCGCTGAGGTGGATGGTGATGGAATGTACTCAAGGGGGAGCGCCCGGCCATTCCCACGCCAAGACCCCCCGCCGGGGCAGCAGCTGCAGCCAAGACCCCCCAACACCCGCCATGGAGCCGCGGAGAGAAACCGCCCCAGCCCAGCCAGAGGAGCAGCCCCCCCACCCCGCCAGGAGACCGGCACCCAAGAGACTAGACCACCAGGCCGACCTAACCTAACCCTGAATTGCCTCTGGTGGAAGTTTGGCGCCAGTGTTCGGCAGCAGAGCCACCACCAGTGTTTGAATGAGTGAATGGATCTGTGACTGTGAAGCACTTTGGTCCTTTGAAGGAGGGTAGAAAACGCTACACAAGTATACGCGTTTTACCATTTATTTTTTGCGTACAGTGATATTCGTGTGTCTGTGTATGTGGTGGTGGTGGGAATTTTAACCAGTAATCCATAATGAAATTACTGGTTAAATTATTGACAGATCAGAAAACATTCCTTACTTAACAAGTGACACAATGACCTTCCTGACATTATTTAGTTCTTATCCTGATTCAAATGTAGACGTACACATGAACTCTGCAGATATCTTCTCTCTGTTTCACCGCTGCAGCTGTCTTGATCTTTTTGCATTTTGACTACAAGCACATTTTGAAAATGTGCTTGTAGTCGGCATATGCTGGTAGGAGCACATCAATTTCTGTCGCAGGAAGTATAAAGTTCTAAAGCTGTTTGTTCCCGTTGCCATGGTGAATCATGCTGTCTTTGCTCCATTGATCAGGGCTTTTAATGTTTGCGACGCTCACTCCTGATTCTGGTTCTAACAACTTCAAGTTGATTGAATCAACACTTTTCAGTTGTTCTGAAACCAAAAACTGTAAAGTTTTGTCCAAACCCCCCACCCAACCCCTAACTACTAAAACTAAATAGTGCAGGACTATATAGTGCCTGGATTTTAAAGGTAATTCGGACACGATGCTCACTACTTCGTTTTTCTAAACACCGGATATGATGTCACCAATTTCACGAAGTCAAAATCAAATAAAAACAAACACTTCACTGTGTTTATGACTCCACTGTGTTCTGATGGTGAAAATGTGGATGGTTTATTCAAATATGATGGATGGATGGACGGACGGACGGACGGACGGACGGACGGACGGACGGACGGACGGATGGATGGATGGAGTACTTTATTAATCCCGAAGGAACTTGCAAAGATTCATCCATTGCTCCAAACACACACACAAGCAGGTTCAAAGTAAATAAAGCAAGAAACAGCTATAAACAGGTTAGATTAAAAGCATTAAAATTATGGATCTGTTAAAAAGCAATTAAAAGTGTTAAAATTACTGTACAAATAAATAAATAAATAAATAAAAATAGTTAGTCGTTCAGACGCCCCCTCTACCCCCCCCCCTCCCCCCAGCTGCATGGAGAAGTCTTATTACGCTCGGTGCAAAGGACTTCCTGAGCCTTTCAGTGGAGCATGGTAGAGAGCGCAGGCGGTTGCTGAAGACGCCCCTTTGGGCGGCGAACGCTCCATGTAGAGGATGACCAGTGTTTCTCATTATGCTCTCCAGCTTGGTCAGCATCCTCCGCTCAGCCATCACCTCTGCCGTCTCCATGTTTCGACCCACCACACAGCCCGCCCTCTTGATCAGGCGATTTAGTTTTTTTAAGTCCTTTTTGTTTGCACCGCCCCCCCAACACACCACTGCATAAAACAAAGCACTGAAAACAACGGACTGACAGAACATAAAAAGGAGTTCCAAGCAGATGTTAAAAGAGGCGAGTCTTTTTAAAAAGCATAGCCTGCTCTGCCACTTCCTGTAGATGCAGTCCATGTTTGCTGACCAGTTCAGGCTCTTGTCCAGCAGAATTCCCAGGTATTTGTAGCAGTCCACTACCTCCACCTCTGCTCCATGAATGATGATGGGCTGAACCGCAGCAGGTACTCGACGAAAGTCCAGCACCATCTCCTTGGTCTTGGTGGTATTTAGGTGAAGGCAGTTCCGCTGGCTCCATTGAACAAAGTCCTCCACCAGCTGCCTGTACTCCCCCTCCTCACCCTCCTTGATACATGCCACAATAGCAGTGTCGTCAGAGAACTTCTGCATGTGACATGTATCAGAGTTGTAGTGGAAGTCGGTGGTGTAAAGGGTGAAGAGGAGAGGCGAGAGCACAGTTCCTTGTGGGGCTCCTGTGCTGCCAGTCAGCATGGAGGAGCTGCAACTCCCCATCCTGACAAACTCTGGCATTGCATTTAAACACACTTTTTGTTCGACCGCAATGCATTGTGGTTTACATTGATGCATGCTAGTTTCTCGCAAAAACATCTGTGAAATTTCGAGTGCACTTGATTTCGGAGTTAGTAGATTCGGAGAGCACTAGAAAATGGTAAATGCACTATATAGTGGTTAGCGGGGGGATTCAGACACAACCTAATTTTTTGAATTTGGAGTTCGTTGACTCTGAGCTAACTTAGAGTCACTGGACTCAAAATTCTCAAACTCAGGGTTTTCGGTTTCAGAACAGCTGAAAATGTTTGATTCAATCACCTTGAAGTTGCTGGAACCAGAATCAGGAGTGAGCGTCGCGACCATTAAAAGCCCTGACCAATGGAGCAAAGACAGCATGATTCACCACGGAAGCAAACAGCTGAGTTTTGTACTTCTGGCGACAGAAATTGACATGTTTTTGCAATTGATAGAGTTGTACATACATTTCTCCCATATTTGCTTTGTATGATTTTGACCTTTTTTCTCTTTCTGCTCATTTGAGGTCGTGCTCAGCTGGTATCTGGAAGGATGCAGTCATCCTAAGCTGAAGGCTGAGATATTACAGATACTTGAAGAGGCTGACGCCGACCTATTGCATTGAACTAAGACATTAACGATAGTAGAACCAGTTTGAGGCTGTTTTTCCTTCCACACCTTGAGAGCAGCAAATGTAAATATAACTAAGACCGCCCCTGATAGGTTATAAAAATGAGAAGCCTCGACCAAGATCCTCAGAGCGGGTGGAGACTGGTTTGAACATTCTCTGTCTGTTCTCCTTGTGCAAGTAAAATCTGATTTAAGAACTGACCCCTCTCTTGTCTTCCTTTCAGAGAAATGTTTCAGGTTGTTTGAACCTAACAGCAAGCATATGCCGCTACAAGCACATTTTTCGCAAAAAGATCAACACAGCTGCAGCGGTAAAACACAGAGAAAATATCTGCAGAGTTAATGCGTACGTCCACATTTGAATCATTTCAAATAATGAATAAATAATAATGTCTGGATGGTTATTCTGTCACTTGTTAAGTAAGAAATGGTTTTTGATCTGTTAATAATTTAACCCGTAGTCTCCATAATCGCATGAATGACCGTTTTCCTTAACCACCCACCCACTCACCACACACGCACACGGATGTCACTGCACACTGAAAAGAAACACTGTACAATCCTAGAAAATGTTAAAACAAGCATTAATTTAATTTTAATTCTCGAGACTTAAGGTAGATTTTTTTTTTTTTTTTTACATAAAATCATAATTTATTACAAGGACATGAACTCCGGTCTGTCTGAGCCATTGACCATGACGGTTGTGATAGCGTGGTAGAGGTGAAGACCCGTCTTTCCGGTGTTTGAAATTGAATGATTTCCATTTTTAAGGGTTTAAAAGAAATCTCTGTATTATTAATAGCGAGTCCCTAAAAAACTCACTATAATATCGCTGAAATAAAAATCGGGGAAACTGCAGTTAATCAATTGTCCTCCAAATCCTCTACCGACGTAAATAACATTTCCTCTGGATTAATCCAGCCTCCTCTCTACATGATCCTCTATGAATGAACATGTCATTCTGGTTCCTGTGTGGTGGAAACGTGACGTCTCTAACGTGAATGTTCTCTAAATGTTAATGAGGAACTCATATTTGAACATCTTTCACTTTAAAAAGGGGCGGAGACCGCAGAGAACTCTAAGTTTCCTGAAGGAAACCTGCTACCGACCAGGTTTCGTTCACAGACTCAGTTACCATAGTGATTGATTTTGAGTTCAGCTTAACCTGCTTCTTGGAACGGGCTTGGTTTCGCCCACTTTCCCGGGTTTGAGTTATCTCTCTTTCTGAAACCGAAAACTCAGAATTTTGCTGAATTTTGAGTTCACGAACTCAGAGTTCCAACAAAACCTGCTTCTTGAAACGGGCTCCAGGAGTGTTTATGTAGTGTTTACCTGATTGTGTTTGTTACAATCCCAACCCAGAGAAGTTGTGTAACATTAAATTAAGATTCCCAGGCCAGTCAATTCTAGACGTGTGCAGTTTTTAATTCAATGTAAGCCACAGAATAACTTCTAAGTGCTGTACGGAAAATAAAGGGAGTTTCACTGGAGGAAAGGTGTGGGACAAAACACATGAACGAAACGTTGAGATTCACAGAAACCAACAAAAACAAACCCTCTCCAAAGGACAGTAACAAAAATGAGACCCCAGGCTACCAGAAATTAACTTTGAGTTTGTCACAGAAAGCTCTCAACAGAAGTTCCAAAACCAAAGTCCAAAGAAAAAAGAACTGGAGTGTTACGATCCCAACCAAGGGGAAGAGAGAATAAGGTGTAACATAAAAATAAGAAAATCCAGACTGGAGCACTGTGGTAGTGTGCATCTTTTAATTTGCTGTTAGCCGCAAATTAACATAAACAGATTGCAACAAAAGAAAATAAGAAGGGTTAAATAAGAGGGTTAAAGCTCTAAGTCACATCAACACAAATTCTGTTCCCATGAGAGTTGTAGACTGAGACCCACCAGGTCTGTTAAGTATAACACAATGTTAATGTTTCTGACACAGGCTCTCAACAATAAGCTCCACCACCAACATCTACGACAGAGAGGACAGGAACTTAAAGTTGGAGTTTCACCATGGGCAAGCTGACCACCAGAAAGGGTGTTACAAAAGCTGCCAAATCAGGAGGGGAAGTCAGCTCTTTTAAGCAGGTGTGGATCCTCAGTCACTGGTCCTCGGCTGATGGCATGATGAGGTCCAGGTGTAGATGGGAGGGTCCAGACTCTGCAGAGCTGCAGCTCTCGTCAAGACACCTACAGAAAGAAAACTCACATGCACGGCAAGTCATTCACCCCAAACATCCAAACTCAAGCACATAAACCATACACAAAGAGTGCCGGATGCACCAGGGCCGTAACATGGAGCTTTAAGCTGGACCACACAACAGGGGCGAGCTGGTCACCAGTAAAGGGTGTGACAAAAGCTGTCTAAGCTGAAGCAGAACTGTGCTGCTCTCTCATGTTCCTGTGGTTTCAGGAGGATCAGAAGAAAACACACTGATGTACTTCAGGATAATTGCACACGTGCACAACTCTACATTTCCTCTTTCATGCTGTCACTTCCTGCATGAATCTTTATCTAATAACTGCAGGAATATTTGTCATTTTCTTCCATCTTTCACACAGCAGTTCACCAAGTTCCTCCACTGCAGACAGAGACAGTCATGTTGATCTGAACATTAGAGAAACTCATCATGGAGCTGAAATATCATCCTGATTCACTCAGATGACACTTGAACAGCACACAGGTTTTTGTAGCACACTTTCTCACTGTGGGGGTCGGGCTATTACTACCTCATCTTTGGATCTGGAACGCGACTGTTTGTATCGGGTAAGAAGAAACATTTCTGCTCCTTCAGCTGTTTGATTGTAGAAAATGTGTTTCAAGTCAGTTTCTGCTGTTTCAGCTTCACATGTTAGTTTGTTCATCATTAGCAGAGAATTCATCAAGCAGCCATTGTTACAGAAGAAAAGCTGAATCATTTCTGCAAACATGTTGAAATCTCACTGAACAACTAAACTGATTCTTGATTTCTGCAAATATGAGTGAAGTTACAAATATTTAGAGTTTGATGATCTCACTAATTCTGGAACATCTGCTGGTTTCTGAGAACAAGATTAAATCTGAGGTTAAAATGAATTAAACTGAAGTTTGGAAACACAATTGGTGGAAATAATCAAAATAAAGAAGAAAAACAATTCATTCACAAAAAAATTATGGTTTAAAAATGATTTCTGGACGATAAAAAGAAAGACATTTTAAATGTAATAACTATTAAAATGTTAATATATAATGAAAACAGAGCATTCTGATGAATCTTTGTAAAATATTGTTCAACTAATTTCAGAATAATTTATATTCAAAGCACAACCTCAACATTTTACTTCCAAAATTCAAATCTAAAGTCATTTTTTTCTGAACAAGTTAGTTAAAGTCTAGAAATGATTACCAGCCATGGTTTCTCCTGGTGACGGTTTGATATTTGTCTGAATCCAGTTAATGAAGTGAACTTTGTGCTGCATTGATGAGGAGTTTAGTGATCAGAGTTGATGGAGTTTCCAGGATCAGACTGAATGCAGTTCTGGAA
>NW_023416985.1:3707-28789 GCF_002922805.2 Oryzias melastigma | reverse complement strand
AGCAGAACTCATTCAGGAGGATTTAACATTGACCAGGAGAGTTGGTCAAAGTGTCTCTTTCAGCTGTGGAGGAACTCAGGAGTGTGATCAAGACTACATATTCTGGTACCAGAAGAAAGAAACAGAAACATTCAGACTGATTCTTGATATTGATAGAAGCAATGGTGCATTAGATACAAGGTATGGTCATCCTCAGAAAGACGAATTCACTGCTGAAAATACACAAACAGAATGTGAATTGAAGATCAATAAAGTTAAAGTGGATCATTCAGCCTCCTATTACTGCAGCTGCTGGAAAGAGGATCTCCACAGTGAGAAATGATTCCTGCAGGCTGAACAAAAACCTGCAGATGAACAGATGTTAGTGTTTGTGACAGAAAGAGAGCAGGAAACCACAGCCAGGTTCACATGTTTCTCCTCCATCTCACACAGACTCACAAACACACTGAACTGAGGATTAAGGGATCAAATGAAGGCAAAGTGAATTTAAATTAAGTTTAATTTTTAAACAGGTCCATGCAGATCAAATTGCTTTATAAAAAAACATACAAACAAACAAGCAAACAAGAAGTCATTCAGAATTTAAATATTTCAAAGTAAATACCAACCCTACACCATTGCCCCCCCCCCAAATGACACATAAACCCCATGACCACACCATGAATATTAAATAAACTCATGGTTTGGATCTGCTGGGAAATGAAATAATGAAATTATGAAATTATGAACATGTTATAATTACAAACAGATGGTTCCTTTGTCCAAATTTGTGGATTGACAATACTCTTTTAATGAATCCATAAACACAGAAATCACAGTTTCTGCAGACACAGAAACTCAGAAATCAGTGAGTCTGAAGAAAGTTGAGTTTTTAGTCTGTTTTAAATGTATTGATTATCAGCTGATCAGAGAAACACACAAAACAAATAAACTGTAGATCTGGTAAAGTTCTGATAATCTGTGTTTTCCAGATGACGTCTTGATGGACCGTCACCATCTTCTGTCCTTTAGTCCTCCTGCTAAACCTCCAGAAAAGTCCTCAAAGCTGTTAATGCTGAGTCAGCATTTAGAGAACATCTGCTGCTCTGCCAGAACTTCAGATCGACCTCCTGAAATGATTCTCTGCTTCTCTTTGTTTTGAAACTGGGACTTATCTTGAGGAACATAAAAAAACTCTGAAATGTTATCTTCAGTGTGATAACAAACACATTCAACATTACAGGTCTTTTATTTCTCTAACCACAGTTTTCTAACACATCTGAAAACAGCAGACTGTAAACATTTATAGACACAAAGCCTTTACAGATTTACAAGTTTATTTAATTCAATTCAATTTTATTTATATAGCCCAATATCACAAAGAACATTTGCCTTATTGGGCTTCATACCAGTAATTTTACAGATACCGAAAATTTGTCATAAAATATGAAAAACAGCTAAAAACTAACAGACTAAGTAAAACTGGTTATCCCTGACCTTTGACCCTCCCTGTAGGGAAAAACTCCTAAAAAAAACGTGAGTCAGAAAAAAGAAGAAACCTTCAGGATGTCCACATGAGGGAGAGATCCTATCCCAGGACGGACAGACGATACCAGAACTGTTAAAGAAAAACATATTTAAATAGAGTTCATTCAGATACAGCTGAGGGAGTCTGAAGGAAACTGTTTGACAAACAAATAGGAAACTAAACTTTAACATTTAGTAACCCCAGAAAAGGAGTTTGGTAAAACAGTAATCACTTTATGCCTGAATTTAATTTCAGTTACAGTTATAATAAAACAATTATACATATTGTTTATTTGTTTTAAGTCATTGAAAGTTCAGTCCTTGATTTCATGGTATGCTGTAAATCAGTGGCATAAAGGATTATTAAAGGGATTAATAAACATTAGTAATAAACTGAGATGATATAAGATGATTACATTTAGGTATCTTAATTAAATCAAAATCACTCTTTACTATTTGTGTGTTTGTTGTCATAGGACAACTCAGCTGTCTGAACTTAATCTGAATGATTCTCCTTTTAAAGATTGTCATCGTCAGTCTGCAGACATTGTTCTGTAAATGTTTACGTTACAACTTTACAGTATAGTCCAGTGGTCAGTAAAGTTTAAGACATGACGTGTCATTTCAACATTTTCTCCTTAACTGTACCATCACCAACTATAAAGTGAACTCTGATGTTGTTCACCTTTCCGTTTATCCTGTCAGGAATCACCACAGTGAATCAGCATTCACACAGGTGGTTATGCAGAGTTTTACGCTGGATTCTCTTCCTGACACAATCCTGTATTTTTAAGGTACACAGATCAAGTTATGCAGCAGCATGAAGGGTCTTGTCTGGACCCTCACTGGATTTTAGCTCATTGTCCTGGAAACTGAACCCAGGTCCAACACCAGCCAACTGAGTTATCCAGACACTTCTAACTGGAATGTGAACTTTGATGCAAAAAAATAAAAAAAAATCAATTTATCTGAAAAAGTCTAATTCACAAACAACAAGTCAAAGACCTTTTTTGAACATATTAGCTCAAAATTGTGCTTTCATAATAATATTGCAAAAAAGAAAATAGTTGAAATAGTATCTCAACTATGTTTTTTGAGAAAAAGTACTGCATTTGTGGTTTGTCATACTAACAGAAATAGGATTGGATACATCAGAACAAAATATCCTGAATATTTCTAAGAACTTCACAACTATTCATAAAAAATAAAAACATAAATGAGTGTAAGCTTTTGGCTTTTTTATTTTTGTTACATGATGAGACAAAACCTGACTAACTTGTTTTTAGTTTTTTTTTAGTTTGCTATTTATAGTGATTTAAATTTCCTGCAACTGGACAGCATCATTCTTCATTTTCACCTCCAGTTAACGCTGTGATGATCAGCTGTGATTTCTATTTTAAAACTTGTTCACATTTCATGTTGACATTTGGCAGAACGGAAAGTAACTGAGTATAATCTGACTTTATTTGGTTATTATTCTACAACTGAATTTATCAATCAATCTTCATTTCTTAAAAGCACTTTTCATGTGTTGCAGCTAGTGCTTTACAATTTAAAATGAACATTAAATACGAAAAAAGGAGAAAAATTAAAACCAACATTCATTTGTTTCTGGAATCTCTTAAACCAGCAGCAGATCAACCACAGATCATCACCAGAACCAGACAGCTACAGGACCAATACAGCCGCGAGGCTGGACCTGAACCGGTCCAACACAGTGAACCCCATGAATATAAGCACCGACTAAACCAGCAAATATCGGTACAAAAGATCCACATGTGGAAACATAACTTCAATAATGTCAAAACATGCAGTTAAAAACTGCAGTGAAGTTAGTTTTAGGTTGGATGTTCGACAGACATTCACTCTGTTCATCTATGGGGACCGTCAACAAATGACAGAATGTTTCCTTAAAGGCCTCGTGCGGTGAAAATCTTGATTTTTCTTAAACTGCAATAAAACATTAGTTTTTATGTCACAAATGAACCCCCGTATAATTATTTTGTCACCCGCGGCCCCGTGTACTCTCTACAAGTGTTCAAAGATAGAGCGGTCGCTCAGAATTTCTGCAGCCACCGATAAGTAAGGTCATAGGTCGTGTGACGTCAGTACAGGAACATACAGCTAGATCCGCTAGTGTTGTGATGACTTTCTGGGCATGGAATTACTTAACATAATAGAATTTGGACTGCCGTGGATTTGGGGATTCGAACGGGATAATGGTGAACAGTCGTCCAGCGCCGGCAGCCGAGCCGGCACGAAGGGTTTTTACTCCCTCCCGGGGCCGTGAGGCCGGCGGGGGTGGCCTCCGCGCAGGGCGCAGGAGGACCCCGCCGGCCGTCTGGAAAGAGGTCCCGCGCGGAGGTTGGTTGCGCGCGGGCGAGGGAGGCCGAGAGGGTGGCGGGGGAGCGAGCCCACCCGTCGCCGCAGCAGCAGCAGACCCGGGCGGGGGGGCTCCGTCCTCGGCCCTGGAGGAGGACGACAAAGGACGCTCCGCGGCAGCGGCGGCGCCTTTCCTTTTCCGGTAATGATCCTTCCGCAGGTTCACCTACGGAAACCTTATTACGACTTTTAATTCCTCTAAATGGTCAAGTTTGATCGTCTTCTCGGCGCCATCGCTGTATGACCTTTCACCATCGTCATCCGAAGCCCCTGTATCCCAGTGGCGGGCCGTCAGGGCCTGCAAGGCCTTCTCTGCTGGCCTAAAAATATCTGAATCACAGACTGATATTAATTATTATTTATTTCCGTGAATACGTATTCTATAATTCCAAATGCTCTGTCTTCGTCCTTTCATTGCTGTCTCCCTGGTTGCGCTGCTTCCAGACGTGTATTTTCCTATTTAAGCATTAACCAATCACATTGCAGCACCATTTGTTGCTAGGGTCAAAGAAATCTGCCCGGAGGCCTTCACAATCAGTTTTGCGGGCCCTGTAGCATAAAATAATTGTCGACCAAACTGTTGCTTCAACCAATCAGATCTGGAGTAGACCACGTGCAAGGCCAGCTAGCGGGCCCTCGGAAACGTCATCATTTTCACGAGCCTTGATTGGATAGCTCGCAGCTCGCTCTGGTTCTGCGTTATGTGACGGACACAGGTGCCGAGGAGCGGCGTGTCAGGTTTGAAGATTTTGCCAGTGGAAAGCGTCTCATCGTCTGATTTTTGGTGGAAAATGAATGTCTGGGTAAAGTTGTGGCACAGTTTTGTCTGGCACGGGTAAAGGAGTTCCGTGACTCCGTTGAGCCGGAGAGAAGCTGATACGAGGAAATCTACGAGGCCCCTGAACGCACCACGGGCGCGTGCAGTGCAAAATCCTCGCGCGCACTACCGACAATATTATTTTCCAGACACAGATCGGATTTCAAGATCACAAAAACTGATGTTTGTCTCCCTCCTGGACCACAAGAGGCTTCAGGAATACCAGAACATTTTCCAGCTCAGCCACGGAACACTTTCCATCTGCGAAACGCATGGATTCTGCACGACAGAGTGATTGAAATCTTTTTGAGGATAGAAAGGATGGATTTTGTGTTTAAATAATCTGGATTTTTGGTGAGTAAAATTTTGCTATCTCCCTACATAATATTGAAAATTTATCAGGTTATTTTTTATGCTTTTGGTGTGTGTGTGGCAGCTGTACCTGCAGTAGAAGTTTTATTGCCATAAAATAGTAAATGAGGGTTGGATTGATTCAGATGGAGCACTACTGAAGGCCTAGGTGGGAAATGCACGGCCCGCCACTGCTGTATCCTCAGATGAGGAAACCTCCGGTTCAAAGTGGTAGGGCTGTACACCCTCCGAACCCTGTGTCGTTAAAATTCCCGTGTTTGATGAAGGCTCATCACCTTCATCCAAAGAAATATCCGCTAAATCGTGTTCTGCGTCGCTTCTCAAACCGTCCGCCATTGTTGTTTACACTCTGGGATCCCTGAAGTGACGTCACACGCAGCCCCCGCCCATCACCACCTATCGCCCAAATTTAAAGCTGTGCACGACCATAAAATGATCAATAAAATCGCGCTGGATCATTTTAAGTGAATATTTTTATCGGATTTGTTTTCCAAGTT
Source organism: Oryzias melastigma (assembly GCF_002922805.2). Classification (NCBI taxonomy): domain Eukaryota; kingdom Metazoa; phylum Chordata; class Actinopteri; order Beloniformes; family Adrianichthyidae; genus Oryzias; species Oryzias melastigma. The sequence goes on along the minus strand of NW_023416985.1, from coordinate 23,215 downwards.
CCATTGACTTTCTAAATTAAAAAAAAAAATGCCACTGTACGAGGCCTTTAAAACCTCTTAAACTATTGGACCAAATCAAACCAAAACCCTTTAAAATAATTAAACTTATTAAGAACTATCTAGAACAGCAGTTTACATTATTGATGCTTTATTTAATTTTAGTCAATTTTTTAGTGTAAATTTGTGCTTTTTTTAATAGCTTTAGGTTTTTAGACAAAATTGGTTCAAATCACTTTAGAATTGTATAACTGATTAAGAATTGTCTAGAACAGCAGTTTACATTTGCTTTTACATTCACTTTTGATGCTTTTTCTAATTTTAGTCAATTTTTTTTGTGTGAATTTTTAAGTTTTTCTTCAATAGCGTTTAGGTTTTTAGAGATTAGAGATTTTTTCTTTTCTGTCTAAAAATGACTCCTGATGTTTTATTTAATCTTTTATTTATTATCCACAACCTGTCAACCTTTCATAAACTTTTATGTCTGTCAAACACCTACAACCTGCGCCTACACACTCATCGACTGACTGAGCATCCCTGCATATAACAGATGACAAAGTAACACTGGAATGCAATTTCAACGTCCAGCAGAACATAATATCTGTATCATCTGGTTGAACTCCAAACTTCACTCGAGACTCAACGAGATTTGTACCTCTTTTGCTGCTAAAATCTGAGAGCATTTCGCATTTGAGCAGGAAGTGTGTATACCCTACGGTAGACCTTGGCTGGTTGGAATCAGTTGGAGGTGGTGGGGTGACAGTGTAGGAGAGGAGGCTGCTGCACTTGTTGCCGATGCCCCTAACCCCATTCGGGCAGATGCAGGGGTGGTGGCTCCTGCAGCTGTAGCTGGTGAAGGGACACACCCAAAGGAATTGTTCCAGACCAGGGCTGCCATGGAAGTCGTGACGCTACTTTCTTGCTCAATCAACATTGGCAAGTATGTAAGAGAATATTTTGATTAAATTCTAATTCCATTTTATTCTTATATGTAACATTTAATTGAACTCAGAGTGCTCACTTAATACATGTAGTTGAATGTATTCTCAGATACCTAAAAAGAAAAATCCTGCCCAACTTACAGAGTGTGACCCAAAGCTGTAACCTGCAGATGACCTTTTTCAGGCTTAGGAACAGATGTCAAAGAGCATTCTCCTGTTTACCTTTCCCAAGCTAGAATGGATGAGATCAAGATACGTCCCCAGCAGGAAGGCAGGATGCTGATTGAATGTAAACATTCCCAAAGGGTTCCTTAAATGACATCCTCCTTAACAGAGGGGTGTAAAGGCATAAATAACATGTTGACCCCGAGACAAACGCAGAAAGCAGAGGCCTCTCAGATAATGATCACCCAAGAGGATCAGGCCATGTGACATGTCCTGACCATTGCTTTGAAGGGGGTTTGACCAGCTCTATATAAACGCTTGGGTCCCGTCAGTTCGGCGGAACACTCTATGGCAGTCTTCCCTACATGCCTGTGCACCGCGTGTATTCTTCTGATGTTGCTATTAAACACTTGTGTTAATCTTAAGATGTGTCTGCTCTTCCATCGGATTCAACATTTTTCCACAACAAAGTATTTATTTGTTTTTTTCTGTTTGTTGAGAATCAGGAAGATTCGTGTTTCGGTGCTTTTGAGCACACTGTGGCCTCTAGCATTATAATTAATTTGTGGAGTTCGCGACTCAAGTTTCTGTTTATTCCTCACATTTCATTCAGGAATGTCCAGTTTCCTGCTCATTAAACATTCACAGGAACAAATTGTTGTGTTTCCATTTTTGAGAATGTGAGGGATTCGCATGTTGGCACATTGTGGCCTCTTTGGCCTGATGCAAAACCTATGTGTGGAGTTTGCGACTCCAAAAATCAGCTACCTGCTCTCCTCCTTTCATTCAAACCACGAAAATGTTACTAGGATGGTAAAATGTTCAATACATTCGTGTGGCTGTTACCTGAGGCACATTGCCCAGAGTTTTTTGTAATGTCAAAATCTGTTAACCAGACTTGTGTTGAATTGTGCTCTGTTCAGCACGCTGACTTGTTGGAGTGGCTAGCTTTTGTTTTTTGTTTTTGGTGTGGCTGGCATTCGTGGGAGCTGCTTAGGCTCAATTTCTATGGCCAGCATTCCTTTCATTTTGTCGGTGGCGTTCGTGGGAGCGGCTATCCTTTGGTATTTTGAGTGGCTAGCACTCCATATTTTGTGTGCCTTGGATTTAGATTCTTCGTAAACAACCTCTTAGGAAAAACTTCTTTAGGGGAAGAGATTTTATTTTATGTAGGGTAGTGTTACGGCTGTGGCCGTATTTGGTTTTGTTCTTTTGGTTGTGTATATAGCGGCAGGGTGGCTCAGTGGGCTAGGTGAAGGACTGACACGCATGAGCCCCTGGTCCAATTCCCAGGGTTGTCCACTGATCCCCACCCAGGTTGGGTCCTTAGGCAAGACCCTTGAGGCTACTGCCTAACTGGGTCCCTGTGCCCCTCAAGTATAGGTTTTGTCAGGAAGGGCATCCGGCGTAAAAACTCTGCCAAATCACTGATGCGAAACAGTGGGTGCTGTGTGCTGTAATATCTGAATATTCTAAAGATCAAGTCCTAAAGTCCCCCTACATCAATTTTAAACGTTCCCAGTGGGGTTTTACTTAGGACTGTGAAGTTTTTAACAAAAATTCCACATCCTAAACGTCTTTAAAAACCATTCTTCATGTTGATCTGAAGCCTTCTTTTCCAAAGATTCCTCTGCGTGGGCGTGGCTTTTGGTGCTGAGCTGCGTAACCCCGCCCCTTATCCTTTCCAGACATGCTAGCAAGACACAGACTTTGATGAGCCCATGTAAAAATAAAATCAAACATGATCATTTAGGCTGCATTGCAGCAGCAGCAGCACTAGCTGGAGCTCAGAACTGCTTTTATGCTAGCACATGCTGATTGTTGAATTCACTTGAACAAGAAATCTAATGAAACGCCAGAATACAGAAAGTGTCTCATTGCGTGTTGTTTTCTAAATGATTGTAATTGAAAAATGATTATTTTCTGCAAATAATAGAGTAATTATTGACGCTGCTGTGATCGATATATCCAATTCATTCTTTCCTCAGATTCCTTGGGTAAAAATGAAAGCTAACATCAGTATGACATTTCAGTAGCTGTGTTTTCATTACACATTTGCGCAAAACTTTGTATTGAAATTCTAGGAATTTTGAAAAAACAATGTTTCGAAATGACGCTGTTTCCATTAAATCAGAATTTTGTAATAAAGCACAAACCAACTCACACAATAAGTCATTAAAAACACGGCAGTGGATGAGAACAAGTTTTTTTTTATTTGATTCACTGAAAAAGGAGCATTGCGGAGACGTCACAGCTCTGTCTGGAGAGCGCGTGCTGAGCAGAGTCTAATGAGAGTCTCAGGTGCACGTGAGAAACCTGTTCAGCTGTTAAAAAAAAACATTCTAGCAAGTAAGCTACTGGACCTTTTTTCTGTTTGAAAACAGGACAAGATCCATTAAAGTTTTTCATTGCGCTCGCGGTCTTCCACAAAGGAGACTTCTGCGTCTTACTCAGACTCAGAGCTGCAGAAGTGCAGCTCCAGATGAAGCCATGAGGACACACAACTTATAATGAGCTGTGAAGCTGTTGGATCTCTCGTGGCGCCCGCTGTGCTGCGCTCGGATGTCCACTTCATACATAGAAGCTTATTTATTTAGATAAAAGTGTTTCCATTACAGAAAAATGTCTGTTTCGATACGCCCAAAATACCACCTCCTATAAGTGCAAAAACTTTTTTTTTCAAAAAATGCGAGTTCTATTTTTAATTGTGTTTCCATTAGGAGAATTTATTATCGAAATTCCAATTTGCAAAATTTCAGAGTTAATGGAAACACACCTACTGAATTACAATCCTTTACAGCACAGAAGTGGGATGTTATCTTCTCTTCTCCGGCCCCTACGCTATAGCTGGGCTGTCGTGATGTAAGCAAAGCTCCGGAATTCAAACAGAGTTTTCCTCGGACTGTTTGAGTGACAGCGATTTAAAAGGAGAAATACTCTGAAATGTAAACACAAAATTATTTCTTATTTGTTCTCTTTCAGAAGAAAAATGCCAAAAAATACATGTTAAAAACTAAAAAACATGATTTTCATTGGAGGGGGTCTTTAAAATGTAGTTCTGATCACAAAAGGTTTTGGCAGGTCAAGTTGAAAACCATGGAAAACAAAACTACTATTGACCATTTACCAAATGCCATTAAAGCCGTTTCAAATAAAACTGCAACCAAATGCTGTTTCTATCTGTTGTTTATACAGTTTTAAGCTATTTCAGTTCAGAGATCCAAACTTCAGTGTCCGAAATCAGAATTATTTAGAGTAAAAATGATCATACAGATCAAACTTTCATATAAAATATTTTCTGCTAAAAGGTGTAAAGTTACATAAAGCTTCTCTACTGTGATTTAAGGTCCAAAGTGCTTTGAAACTTTTTTCAGTGGAAAACTCTTCTATTCTTAAGAATGACTTGATGTTTCTGCTGGTTCTTCTCTACAGCTGCTGTTCTCCTGAAGTTTTCTGTTCATTCCAGAGACTCCTCACATCCTCAGAGAGGAAGAGACAAACATTGATCTCTATGATTTTCTTTAACTTCATTGCTTCTTACTAATGAGTCTTTCTATGTTCTTACATCCATGTTCTTACCAGAGTTGTTCATCTTAACTCTATCATATGAAACTTAACTATCTCTCCACCAACAATATCACTGAGCTTCATAAAGAAAGATTTTCTAAATGTTCCAGAGTTTCTGTCCTGATCTTTTAGTAACTGATCCTTCCAGAATGTGAATGTGGATATCAGCTTCTTCATCGTCTACATCTGCAGTCTTCATTGAATCAGCTTCTCTGGTTTCAGAAACACAAACTGCTCTGGTTCAGAGAATGTTCTGTTCAGACACAATGTGATTCCAACCCAAAGTGTGGTTTTCTCAGAGGAGCAGAGATCTTTCTGCTTCTGTTTGACTGCATGAAACCAGCAGAGACCAGAACTGAGACAGAAACTCTGAGAGTGGAAGTGAGCGCTCTGAATGCTGAATGTGTCTGTGTTTGGACTCCCAGCAGAACTGTGCTGCTCTCTCATGTTCCTGTGGTTTCAGGAGGATCAGAAGAAAACACACTGATGTACTTCAGGATAATTGCACACGTGCACAACTCTACATTTCCTCTTTCATGCTGTCACTTCCTGCATGAATCTTTATCTAATAACTGCAGGAATATTTGTCATTTTCTTCCATCATTTCACACAGCAGTTCACCAAGTTCCTCCACTGCAGACAGAGACAGTCATGTTGATGTGAACATTAGAGAAACTCATCATGGAGCTGAAATATCATCCTGATTCACTCAGATGACACTTGAACAGCACACAGGTTTTTGTAGCACACTTTCTCAATGTGTGGGTCGGGCTATTGGTACTACTACCTCATCTTTGGATCTGGAACTGGACTGTTTGTATCGGGTAAGAAGAAACATTTCTGCTCCTTCAGCTGTTTGATTGTAGAAAATGTGTTTCAAGTCAGTTTCTGCTGCTTCAGCTTCACATGTTAGTTTGTTCATCATTAGCAGAGAATTCATCAAGCAGCCATTGTTACAGAAGAAAAGCTGAATCATTTCTGCAAACATGTTGAAATCTCACTGAACAACTAAACTGATTCTTGATTTCTGCAAATATGAGTGAAGTTACAAATATTTAGAGTTTGATGATCTCACTAATTCTGGAACATCTGCTGGTTTCTGAGAACAAGATCAGATCTGAACTTCAACTGAATTTAACTGAAGTTTGGAAACAAAACTGAAGAAAATCATCAATTTAATGAAGGAAACGGTTCACAAAATACATTTGTTTGTCAAAAAATGTTTTAAAATATTTTCTACATGAAAAAAAGAGACTTTTGTGTGAGTGTGTGTCTGTGCTGCTTGTTGCTGCTGTCAACCTTCAGATGAGTCCGTAGTGAAGCCCGTGGTGAGCGTGTACCCAGCAGCATCCAGAGTCCCTGTGGAGAGGGGCAGCTCCCTGCTGTGTCTGGCCTCAGCCATGTTTCCTCCTGTGGTCCAGTTCTCCTGGAAAAGACAGAAGAACAACGGACAACCAGAGAACCTTCCTTCTACTGGGACAGAGCAGCTGGATCTCAGAGAGTCTGGACGCAGCGCCTCCATCCTGCTGATCCATCAGCAAGAGGACAGCTCCTATAAATACATCTGCTCCGTCAAACATGAGGGGGGAACAGTGGAGGTCCAAACACAACAAGGTAATGAAGGCTTGGTGACTGTGTTCAACAGAGATTCAGCTTCATTCCGACTCTTTCTCTGTTTCAGAGTTTGCTGCACTTCCAGCTGCAGGTTCCACAGCAGCTCTAACATCCCATCCAGCATCTTCCAGCATTCTAGCAGAGGGAACAGCCTCTGTTCCTCCTCTGGACCTGGTGAAGCTGTCCTTCCAGTCTGAGTGCAGGGTGAAGCTGCTCTGCCTGCTGTACACAGTGCTGATAGTGAAGAGTCTGGTGTACTGCTGTGGACTCTCTCTGCTGATGATCCTCAGAAACAAGGGAGCATCCACCAACTCCAAACATGCTGACTGACTGTTTTCTGATCCTCTTTTCTCTCCATCAAATCTCATCCTTTCATCTCATTCATCACTTTGATCACAGCTCTCTAATGTTCTTAATGACTTGATACAGATTCTTCATCAAACTGTGTCAGTAGATGTTTTATGAAGATGTTACATTGATTTCTCCTTTTTCATTTTAATATTTTTTATACACAGTGATCCATCTTCTTTAAATGTAACTGTGTTTATTAAAATAAACATAAATAAAAGCCTTGATGATGCAATATTTGTTTATTCCTCTGTAAAGAAATTCAGATCTGTTTGTTTTATTCTTTCAAGAACATAAACATATCAAAAGTTTCCATGAATCAGAATAAAGACAGAGAGCAGAGAGAGAGGTTGATGAGTGAACAGCAGCAGATATGAATCTGCTCTCAGTGGTTTTTATTACAGGAAATGCTGCTGAAAGACGATCAAACTTCCTGCAGATGTTTGTGTTCTGCAGCTTCATACCGTTATCTGTGGCTTAACAATTAAAAAGTAACACAACACACACATATATTGTTTGCTGTTGTAATTCTGACAAATGTCCTCATGATTTTAGTTTCAGACATTGAGTCTAGTATTATTGATGTTTTCCATCATGAGGGAATCTGACATTTGTTTGCACACATCTGAAAGAGTTTGGGAAAGACTCCTCCCAGTTGGTGAGCACAGAAGTTCAGTGAACACAGAGCACATTGGTGCCGTCTGCCTTCTTCATGCTGGTTCTCTTGAACAGAACTGTGACCTGGTTTTTATCCATCACAAAGTCATTCAGTGGAACAAGGGAGGATTTCAGTGCTGTGATGTTCTGGAGAAAATCAGAACTTTCAAAACGGGAAAAGAAGTTATTAAAAACATGAGGTCATTCTGAGTCTGAAACACCTTCAAAAATGACTTGTTGTTTGTCTTCCTCTGTCTGCTTGTTAATGGAGGTTTTAGATTTGAACCTTGACAAGCTCTGATATCACCTCCTGATCTGAGCTTCAGTTTGTTCTTTGGAGTCATTTGGATTTTCCTATTTCCCTCTTTATTTCTTCAGAGATGGTCTTTTTTTTGTTTTTAATGAACTTTTTTTTTGTACAGTAATAGCCATTTTGAGCTTTTTTTGTTATGTTTTGTGTTTTGTTGATTGTATAAACAACAAACTTTTTTGACAGTATATTAGGATTCACACATAAATAGTTGTAGAAAGAAAGAAGTTTCACAAAGGCAAAGCTGTGGAGTTACAACTACAACTACACATCTTTAGGCTATGCTTGTGTGTATTTGTTGTGTAAAATTTGTGTGTATTTAAAACACAATGGAAAATAATATTTGGTGACTGAATGTTGAACATTGAAATAAATCTACAACCAGGAAGAATAACTTAATTAAAATGTTACCTGAAGTTTTTAGTCAAATGAAAAAAATAAATTATTTTTTTTTACAACATGTGAAGCTTCTGAGCCAAAACATTTTCGCACACATTTCTGATTTTATTGTCCTAATGGAGAAATTGGGAACATCAGGAAAAAAAGATATTCATGAGATTAATGAGAAAAAATATATATATATTGACTCTTGTGTTTGTGATGATCAGGTCAAAAGTTTAAACAGAAAATGTTTTTAAATGTCTCTATTGGAGGAAGACAGATTGCCTGTTTTTGTCTTCTATTTAAAAGTAACTGAAATATCTACTTTAATTGATGAATAATATTAGTAAAAAACAGTTACTTTACATTGACGCAGATCAAGGGCGCCCCCACATGGCTGTTTAAGGGCTTCAATGTGTTCAATGATCAGAATCATTGCTAACTATAACTATAGTCAGTGGGAAAAAAACTACAAATCAGCTGAATGCTTCATTTTTATTTACATATTTTTTCAACCAGAGATTTATCAATAAACAGGAAGTTTATTTGTACTTTAGTTTTTTTCTACAGTTGTTAAACATCAGATCTCAGTGTGTTTGTGAACATGAATGTGTTTGAGTGTTTGTGCATCATGTGACCCAGATTGTCTTCATCTGCTGTCAGATTCAAATCAGGAAGATGAAACCACACAGCAGCTTCAGCTGAGCTGTCAGTCTGCAGCAGCAGTCTTCTCTGTGAGCTGCAGGGGCTGATGGGAGCTTGGAGGAGGAGTCACAAAGCACGTGGTCCTGCTGTCATCTCACAGCTCGTCCTTCTTTGTCCTCAGCTGCATCAGAACACCACTTCTCCTCAGGTTCACCAGAGGAAACACGGCTGAACAAAATGCTTTTCCTCCCAGCTGCTGCTCTGTGCTGTCTGTGTTCAGGTGAGTGTTTGCAGCCAATCAGGAGCCAGCCAGGTCTACCTGGAACAAACACTGTCACCCTGACCTTCACCTGTCTGTCTGTGTCTCTGCAGCACTGGTTACCATGGCAGCAGAACTCATTCAGGAGGATTTAACATTGACCAGGAGAGTTGGTCAAAGTGTCTCTTTCAGCTGTGGAGGAACTCAGGGGTGTGATGTCAGCTACATATACTGGTACCAGAAGAAAGAAAATGAAACATTCAAAATAATCCTTTGGTTTCGTGAAAGTGATGGTAGCATAAATAGAGGTTATGGTCATCCTCAGGAAGATGATTTCTCTGCTGGTAAAACCCAGACAGGATCTGAATTAAAGATCAATAAAGTTAAAGTGGATCATTCAGCCTCCTATTACTGCAGCTGTGTGATGTATGATCCCCACAGTGAGAAATGATTCCTGCAGGCTGAACAAAAACCTGCAGATGAACAGATGTTAGTGTTTGTGACAGAAAGAGAGCAGGAAACCACAGCCAGGTTCACATGTTTCTTCTCCATCTCACACAGACTCACAAACACACTGAACTGAGGATTCATGCATTAAATAAAAACACAAGCAGATGAAATGAAAGAATGAAACAGTTTAGACAGTAAACATATGACACCTTCATCCAAATGTTCAGATCATTCAAATGTTTACTCCAATCATCTTCATGAGTTCATAAATGCAGAAATCAGAGTCTGACAGTTTCTGCAGACACAGAAACTCAGAAATCAGTGAGTCTGAAGAAAGTTGAGTTTTCAATCTGTTTTAAATGTATTGATTATCAGCTGATCAGAGAAACACACAAAACAAATAAACTGTGGATCTGAACAAACTTTGACAAACTGTTTGGTTCTGGTCTCCTCCTGTTGGTCCGGTCATCATCTTCTGTCCTGTTGTTCACCTGTTAGACCGTCTCTGTTGGTATTTTATGACAGGATTTTTATATCACTTTGGTTCATTTCTAAGAAACAGAAATTACATTCTCAAACCACCTGAACATTTCTCTAAAATACTTGGTGTTTGTTCACAACAGATTCAATGTTTTTATTCAGTTCATGAGATTTCAAAAGATTTAATGTTTGACTGCAAACAATTAACTGCAAAATCCAACAGTTTGAACAATTATTTAAACTAATGAGTCTCTTCTCTCTGATGATTTTTATTTCTCAGTCTGATAGTTTTACTCTCAAAAACATGTCAGTGTTTTCTTCATGTTTTAGTCATGCTAAACAAAACTATTTACTCATTTCTCTAAATGTGTCATGAATACCAAACATGAATCAGAAACATGTTAATAACTGGAATGTCATTCAACATTAGCTGCAGTTCTGTAATTACTACTGTCAATGCCTGCAGCATTGTGTGAAAATCTGATGTTTGACATCTATCATTGCCAATAAAGGGTACATAAAGTATTGAGATAAACTTTTATTATTGACCAAAAGTCTTATTTTCCACCATCATATGCAAATATTTAATAAAACCAGCAACATTATTTCTGTTTTTTTTCTCTCTTATCATATTTATGTACACATATTTAAGGTCCAATAACAAAAACCACAACTGAATATAACAGAAAGTAGAACACAAAAAAAACCAGTCATATACAACAAAATCACCTGTAAAAGTACCATAAAAGTAAAAGAATTCTAAGAACACTATATTTCAGTTTTTCATTTTTTTCAGTGTTTTATCACTCTTATAAGAGTGATGAAACGTACAAAGTACAAAAGAGAAAACTTTATGAAAGAATTCCATAGCAGTAGGAATTGCGCTGTCAGCTCTACAGTTTTAATGTAAATACGTGCGAGTTCCGGCGTCTACCGGAAGTTTCACCAGAAATTCACGCAAAGGCTCATGGGGCGTAGGAATAAGGTCAATAAGCCCCACCTGTATATAAGCCGCATCTGCTCAATTTAAAAAAAAGAAGAAAAAAAAAAGAAACACAAGCCGCACCGAGCTATAAGCCGCAGATATCTTTGTTGAAAAATGTTATATTTACTGCATGTAGAGAACAATTTTGTATTTTAAATGTACATGTATGTACCTGCTGTCTCCAGCATCTCAGCATAGATTAATTGATGCTAAGCTAGGTAGAGCAGTGTGGTTTCCTTCCTAGATAGCAAACTCCATGGCCCTCTACTTAAAATGTGCACCACACAAACCTCTTTGCGGGATTTCCATGATGAAGAAGTGAGGATTTGAAAATAATTACCAGTTAGTAATTTGTCATGAGTGTTCTATCTGCTAAAAAAAAAAAGTAGCGTTGGCTATTCTGATTTACATAGATTTTTTTGTCCCTTGTTTTTGATTCTATTTCCAGTTACAGCTCCCCTAACAATGGAAGAAAAATCCACGCAATAGCGGCACCTTTGTATAAGCCGCATGGTTCAAAACCCAGGAAAAAAGTAGCGGCTTATAGTCCAGAAATACGGTAAATATGTGCTCATGTCATTAAGTTAATTTTACTATGTGATGTGTAGAGTAAAATAAATGTATGTACTAATATTCTGCAAAGAAAAAGAAATATAAAGGAATAAACTTAACTTAAATGTAGTGCAGTGGGTTCTGCTCTCACAAGCTGGGAGTTTATTCCATAGAACAGGGGCTTGATGGCTGAAGGTTCTACCTCCAACTGTACTTTTAGAGATTCTAGGAACTACAAGCAGTCCAGCATTTTGTGAATGAAGTGTTCTGACTGGTTGGTAAGGAACTATGAGATTTTTTAATACAGGCTGGGGTCACACCATTCAGAGCCTTATAGGTAAGGAGGAGGATTTTGAACTTGATTATTGATTCAACTGGGAGCCAGTAGAGTGAAGCTAACATGGAAGTAACATGTTCTCTTCTGCTAGTTCCTGATAACAATCTTGCTGCATTTTGAACCAGATGAAAACTTTTTAAAGAACTTTTTGGGCACGGTGCTAGCAAAGAGCTACAGTAATTCAGTCGTAACAAATGCATTGATGAGTTTCTCAGCATCACTTTCAGATAATATATTATATATATATATAATATTATATTTTTTTTAGCTATGTAAAAAGGTAAAGAAATGTACATTTTACAGAATCTTGAAACTCGTGTGCTTGTTTCATGTCATTAGGATTAAATATGTTTTACATACAGAAAAAAAACACTACATAGGAATACAAACCATCACATTAAATAAAACGTTCAGATGAGAGAGTCCAATAAAGCTCGGCTCATATTTGGAGCTCAAGAGGAACAACACTTGTTCCTCAGTTTTGAGACTGGAACTTTATAAAACCAGAAGAATAATGCTGTTATGCCGAAAAATCAATGCCTCTATGACCAAAAAGCTTGCAGTAAAAGTGCTTTAAAAAAAAAAATCAAGATGCTGGCATCTTCCCAAGGTCATAGATCAATGAAACTTCCAGGGTCGTTGTGGACTCCAGGTATGGACATGATTCTGGAATTTCGTGAAAATAGGACAAACAAGTGGTGTTTTCCCATATTGTTGAAAAACGTGATTTTTTTTTTCATTTTTTTTTTATTAATAGTAAAACATACAATATAAACTTGAGTTGTAAACTCAAACATGATGGAAAAGGAAAAAAAAATGAAAAGGGGACAGAAAGAAGAAAAACCTATTTTGTCTGCCCCTTTTTACAATCAATAAATCAATGAATAAAAAAGAAAGATTCAGATAAACAAACTTTCGGCCGATTTAGTCCAGTGTGAAATGAACATCAAACCTCTAAGTTGAGTATTTGCTATTTGTTTTAGATAGTTTTATAGTCGTTGATTATACTGTTTTTAATGTAGCTTTTAAAACTTGATACCGTTGGAGAATTTTTAATTTCTACGCTCAATTTATTCCATTTATTAACTCCATATACTGATACACATTGTTCCTTTAGCAGTATTTTGTGTTTTGGTTTAACAAATATTTCATGTCCTTTTAGATTAAATTTGCTTTTTCTTTTCATGCATCTTTTCATTAAATTAGGAGGAAGGCATTTCATATTTACTTTGTACATGAATTTCAAGATATTAAAGTTTATACGATCATAAAGTTTTAATAGTTTTAATTTAATAAATAATGGATTAGACGGGTCCCTATAATTACTTTCTGTAATAATTCCTATTGCACTTTTGCAATATGTAGATTGGATGAATATATGTTTAATAAGTTGTACCCCAAATTTCTATACAGTACTTTAGGTATTGCATTATCAAGGAATTATCTAATAGATATAAAGAGTTACTGTCTAAGAACCCTTTTACTTTGTGTAGTACTGCAATTGCTTTTGCTATTTTGGATTTGACAGTGTTAACTTGTGATTTCCAAGATAGCTTTTCGTCTATAATAACTCCTAAAAATTTTACTTCTTTTACTCTTCTGATATCAATATTATCTATGTTTAATTTAACTGTATTATTTGTATTTCTATTACTAAATATCATAAAATATGATCTATCACTATTTATTGATAGTTTATTTACTTCAAACCACGCTTTAATTTTTCCTAACTCAGTCTGCACCACCTCCATCATATGCTCAATATTGTCTCCTGTATAATAAAAGGTTGTGTCGTCTGCAAATAGAATTGGAATCAATTTTTTGGGATATTGAGCTTAAATCGTTATATAGATAATAAATAGTTTGGGGCCAAACTATTTTCCTTGAGGTACACCACAAGTGATATGACATAAATTAGATTTGGTGTTGTTTACGTATTGTTCTTGATCTTTTAGATAGCTTGCTATCCATTGTAGGGCCAGTACTTTGATCCCGTACCTGCTGAGTTTTTGAAGGAGAACCTGGTGATTTATTGTGTCAAATGCTTTCCTGAGGTCTATTAAAATCAGCCCAGTCTCAGTAAAATGCGTACATATTCCACGATTTGGGAAATACCGTGTATAATATACACCAAAACCGGTTTTTGCGTGCATATAATACGCGCGGTCCTAAACGTGTTAAAATGTTATTTCCACGATTGACACGTCCCCTGGTGGAGGCGTGAGCATCACAGACAGCCCCACAAACGAACAATTTGCTTTACTAACCCTAACCATAACCGTAATCCTAAACTTAACCAGGAACGACGTCATTTAGAAAAGAGTAGGAGGATTTCTGACCACGTGACCAAAACGAAACCTAAAAAGTCGTGTATATTGTACGCCGGCACAACCTATCCTCTACCATTGCGTATCATATGCACGCAAAAAGCGTGTTTGGCGTATATTATACACGGTATTTCAGAGTGCAAAGTCGTGGAATATGTACGCATTTTACTGAGAGTGTGTTGATTAAAATGCTAATGAGATGGTTCTTTTTGTCAATTGCTTCCGATATTTCTTCTGTCAATTTCATTAGTGCCATTGTTGTTAAATGTTTTGCTCTAAAACCGTATTGACTGTTGCATAAAATATTTTCCTTATTTAGGAATCTGTCTAGTCTATCTACATATAATTTTTCTAGTATTTTGGAGAACTGGGAATGCAGAGATATTGGCCTGTAGTTGGAAAAAACATGTTTATCTCCATTTTTGTAGAGTGGTAAAACTTTTGCAATTTTCATCGTGTCTGGAAAGACTCCTAGTGTAAAAGATAAAGAACATATAGCTTAAAGGATGTATAATATAATCAAGTATGTCTTTTATCAGTATTATATCTAGGTTGTCACAATCAGTAGACCTTTTGTTCTTACTCGCTTTAACAAATTTTTTTATTTCTTCACTAGTTACTGGGTCTGAGAGCATGGTGTTTGTATTATTCTTTATATTTGAAGTAATATTATAGTCTGGCTTGTTTGGAATAGAGTTTGCCAAGTTTAGCCAAACATTTACAAAATAATTGTTAAATTCATTTGCTGTTTTATTTATTTAATGGATTTCCATTTGTCCATTATTAAAATAATTAGTTACTGGTGGGCCTGTTTTATTCTTTTTTACAATACTATTTATTATTACCCACGTTTCCTTGATGTTGTTTCTATTTTCTTCTAATAATTTCCTGTAGTAATCTTTTTTTTTTTTTCAATATTGAAACTAATTTATTATTGTATTTTTTATATCTATTTTCAGCCTACACAGTTTTTAGATTTAGAAAGTACTTGTATAAAGTATTTTTTTTCTTGCATGCGTTTTGCAATCCTTTGGTCATCCATGGCTTACTTGTTCTCTCTTTTATGGCTTTTATGGTTTTGCAGTTTTTTTCATATAGACCGCCAAAGATTCTTATAAAAGAATTATAAGCCAAGTTAACATCTTTAACATATACTTCCTCCCAGTTTTGCATTTCCAGATCTTTTTTAAATGCATCTACTGCTTTTTGGAATCTATCCCTTATAATTTTTTTTCTGTTTTAGTTTGAATTTAAGTTTGATAGTGCTTATGGACTGCGAAGATTGGTAAACGATCACTGATGTCCGTCATCACAATTCTACTTTCTCCTGAGATGTTGGTAAATATATTATCTATGGTTGTTGAGATATATGTGCAGTAATTCTTCTTTGATTTGATCATTAGTGGACACAAGCCAAATGCATACATGGAATTTACAAATTAATTTACTGTCTTTGATTCAGAGATGGTTCTTAAATCAACATTGAAGCCCCGCATAGAAATATGTCCTTGTTTCGAATACCATTGTTCATTTCAATGATTGAATTAGTAAAAGATTCTACACAGGTGCCTGGTGCTCTGTATACACAACTTATAACAATATTTTTTTTCTTTTTTCAGAAATTATTTCAATTGAGATCATTTCCATAACTTCATCAATGGCAGTTGTCATGTTGGCAATGGTTTTACATTTTAAATTTTCACATAAATACAATGCCACCCCTCCACCTCTTTTTCTTTTTCTATTCACATAAAACATCCGATATCTATCAATTTGTGATTCTTCAAAATCTCCATTTCTCCGAGTTCGCCACAATATTGTCATGGTTTCTCATCCCTCCCTTTCCCTCCTTGGTGTCTGCACTCTGATCTCCTGCTGATTACCTGACCAGTTCCTCCTGTGCCTCCCCTTTCTTAAGCTGCTGTCTGCCACTGGTGTCAGAGTGTAAAGAGCCTTTTGAATTCTACCAAACCGACTAAACATTTGACCCGGTTTTATAAAGAAATGTAACCATAGCAACAATGCCAGCAGGGTCTCCTCCGCTCTTTTATTAAAGAGAATTATGTCTTTCCTTAGTCTCTTCTGCCTTCGCTCACTAAAAACTGCCAACCCTTTTGGCTCCAAGTCACCTCTTTAGATTGTGTTGTTGCTTTAATTAATTTATTACCAACAATAATATATAATGATGCACAAAAGGAATTGTTAATATTAAAATCAATGTTTTTTTCTGTGCTTTTTTAATGACTAAATATTTATTAATTCGCATAAAATGTAAAAAATAAATCATAAATACCAAATATTACAATCCTATTTTCAACAATATATTAACTTATTTTTCCATTTAAACAAATAAAGAACGTTGCAACCTCAACACAAAATATTAATTGAAATGTGTAAAACAAAAAGAAAAAAATATTTCAATTAATCACAATAAAAGTTGGCAATCCAAATACTCCACCACCACCACCCACAGCGCCACCATCCTGAACAGAAACATAACTGCCTGGAATACGTCCCAACAAATACTTATTTAAGTTTTAAGAAATAAAATAAAAGTAATATTAACCATTTATGATCATTGTTAAAATTGACTTCATGCCAAAATTCATTTTCAGTTTTCTGTGGGTGTGATAACATTTTAAAGTACTTTTCGTTCATATGGCGGGGGTGAAATTTTTGCTCAAAGTCGCAGAAAGATGAATATTAATGCAAAAACAATATGGTCCTTGCAGTCAGACTGCTGCTGCGGGCCATAATAAAATGTATCAATCATCTTTACTTATTTGATCCTCGAAGTCACAGAGTTTACTGTCAGAGTGATAAATAAATGTATTTGTTGGAGCTGCTTTAAGTAAAATGCTGGAATTCACAGATGAAACCACATAGCAGAGGAATAATCAGAGTCTGTGTTGTCTTTGTTCAACATTCCTGCGTGCAGGAAAGAGGAGGAGATTTTTTCAGTAGATGATCGACAACAGCAGACATGTTGCTCCTCCCAAACAGGAAGTCACGTCAATGAGGAACACTAAAAACAATATTCTTTCATAATGTATTAGCAAGTTTTTAGGTGCTCACACACCGGCCGCGTGTGGTGCATTCAAGAACGCGGTCTACGCAGGGTGGTGAACGCAAGCTCAGCATCCACACCGGAGCAGCACGGCCATGCACCTAGTGTAGCTGCCATCAAAGGCAACACTAATTCATATTTTTGTTTATAAAAATATTTTGTGTTAAAAAGGGTTATTAATATAAAAAATGTTTTCTAATCCATTGAAATAAATATGTGATATTTTACAATAAATAAATAATGGTGTTAAGTTAAGCTAAAATAAGTTAAAAACTTTATTTAAAAGGGGGGACCTATTTTTTGTTCCATGTCATTTTTGTTCCTATGGGGGATGTTGTATGGGTTGCCACACCAGTGTGAGTCTCACACGGTCCAGAAGGGAGAAGTCTGCGAGAGTTAAGCCAGTGAAAGAATTTGTAGAGAAATTAAGTTGTTTTTCCTTTTGGAAGTTTTACCCTCTTGATTTAATGCGGCCAATGAGGTATGGATTTTATTTTATCATTTAATTTGGAGTCTGAGATTGAAGAGGTTAATTTAAGTTTCTGTATCTTATTTCGTAGTTCTGACGGCACTGTTGGGGCATGGAAAGAACATGTGAAGGCATGTAGAAGAATCTTTGTGTGCGAATAGATGTCTGTTAAAAACCAAGAACCGTTTGTGCCTTTCGTCGAGCTCAAGAGGAGTAACACCTAGTGATGGGGGGAGATTCTTCTTCTATTGTATTTTTTCTGTTCATTAGTGCTCCTCCGCCACCTGCAACAGGGAGAATCTCGGAGCAAATCGTAACAACGGTGGAAATCGCCCAAATTTTGCCCCATATTTTATGTTTTCACAACTCTGTTCCTTTATTGTCTATCTTGGTGTCATATTAACCTGACCGGGCACAAACCGCAATGATTCATTTCTCTTTCGTGATCACGTTTGGCACTTCTGTGCTTTGAAGCAGACGCCACCCACACGCAGCTCCCTAATCCAGGGGTAGGGAACCCTGGGGACCGTTTCAAGAAGCAGCTTTTGTTGGAACTCTGAGTTCGTGAACTCCAAATTCGGCAAAACTCTGAGTTTTCGGTTCCAGAAAGAGAGATAACTCAAACCCGGGAAAGTGGGCGAAACTTATCAATTTCCGCCACCGGAAGTAGTAAACTCAGATGTTTTTCCCCGTTGCCATGGTGAATCATGCTGTCTTTGCTCCATTGATCAGGGCTTTTTATGGTCGCAACGCTCACACCTGATTCTGGTTCTGACAACTTCAAGTTGATTGAATCAAACATTTTCAGCTGTTCTGGAACCGAAAACCCTGAGTTTGAGAATTTAGAGTCCAGTGACTCTAAGTTCAGGTTCGAACTCTAAATTTGTTGAACCTGCTTCTTGAAACGGGCCCCAGGTCCTCAAGAGCCACCTTCCTGCATGTTTTCCAATGTACCCTGCTCTGGCATGTTCTTATTGGCTGGACACACCTGAACCAGGTGATTGACATGAGTAGAGACTCAAACAATGTCCTAATCAGTCCCTGATTGGTCACAGCTCTGCGCTGCTGCGACTGTGCGTGGAAATGTTGAACCAGGTTGAAGATTCAGCGCGCGCTCAATGAGTGCCGATTTGTACGTAGAGCTCGCGACCCGACTTAAAAACCTGCTTAGCTACGCGCGCTCCAGCCATGGAGGCCAGGAATTCTGGTGTGCGCATGTTTGCATTGACTTTTTATTGAAAGTGTGTGTTTGACTGTGCGCCAACACGGCCGGTGTGTAAGCACCTTGAACCAGGTTCAACATTCAGCTCACGCTCAGTGCGTGCCAGATTTGTGCAAACTTGCAGGCATTGGCCTCTTTTTAACTTGTCCTGTCCAACAGCTGAGCCAACAGATGCAGGCTGAGAGCTTCTAGTGTTGGGCAGATTATACTGTCACAACAGAGATTTATTGAGTATAAACCCCTGTTGTATTTAATACTAAACTTTATTTATATTGATTATGTTTCGTTTTTGTTTTGTTGGGCCGGATGGAAAAGAAGAGGGGGGGGGGGTAAAAGGGGGTGGTTTAGAGAAAAAGGAAGATAGCATTAGAGGGAAACAACATCATAAATCATCCATGTCTAAAGTGTAAACTAGAATGGGCGGGGCCTGTCTACACACTCTGTAGTTACAAACACCTGTTGGTTGAGATAGTCTCCACATTCACAAGTGTGAGTGTCCTCTATGACGTGAGTGGGGTGAATTATATTTTAGTTGTTTTGTTTTGGGGCCTCCCCTTCCCTATAGCTAAACCGGGCCTCAGATAACTGATGTTTTTCCCCATTTAGTCTGATTGTGTTTTAATGAACTCTTTAATTGTGTTTTTAGAATTTTTTAAAATAAAAATGTATTTTAACTCTGAGCCACGCCATGCTTTTGTGTGCAATCGACCTATTGAACGGTCCTCATTTTACCAC
>NW_023416985.1:0-3479 GCF_002922805.2 Oryzias melastigma | reverse complement strand
AAAAATAAAATAAAATGGTTCACTTAAGAAACTATTCAGTGGGTCAATACTGTTTGAATGATCTCCACCTGAAGGCTGATGCTGAACTAGATGTTCTCCAACCAAACCAGTAGATGAAGTTAGTTGTTGAGAAACTGAAGATATTCTCTGACTTCTGTTGTTCTCCATCTAAACATCCAAAAGTTTCTCTTTTCTTCAGTACAAATTATTTAGAGTCAAAATGATCGTACAGATGAAACTTTCATGTAAAAACTTTTTTTGTAAATGGTGTAAATTTACTTACAGCTTATCTTCCTTGATTTAAGGTCCAAAGTGCTTTGAAGATTTTTTTTTTCATTGGAGAACTCTGTTTTGTGCTGAAGAATGACTTCATGGTGCTGCTGGTTCTTCTCTACAGCTGCTGTTTAGTGTTGCTTTTTACAAAGTAATCTTCTTATGTTGTTACAATTCATGTTCTTACCAAAGTTTTTCATCTGTAACTCTATCATAGGAAACTTAGTTATATCCCCAACACTGAGCTTCATATAGAAACATTTTCTAAATGTTCCAGAGTCTCTGTCCTGATCTTTTAGTAACTGATCCTTCCAGAATGTGAATGTGGATATCAGCTTCTTCATCGTCTACATCTGCAGTCTTCATTGAATCAGCTTCTCTTGTTTCAGAAACACAAACTGCTCTGGTTCAGAGAATGTTCTGTTCGGACAGAATGTGATTCCAACCCAAAGTGTGGTTTCCTCAGAGGAGCAGAGATCTTTCTGCTTCTGTTTGACTGCATGAAACCAGCAGAGACCAGAACTGAGACAGAAACTCTGAGAGTGGAAGTGAGCGCTCTGAATGCTGAATGTGTCTGTGTTTGGACTCCCAGCAGAACTGTGCTGCTCTCTCATGTTCCTGTGGTTTCAGGAGGATCAGAAGAAAACACACTGATGTACTTCAGGATAATTGCACACGTGCACAACTCTACATTTCCTCTTTCATGCTGTCACTTCCTGCATGAATCTTTATCTAATAACTGCAGGAATATTTGTCATTTTCTTCCATCATTTCACACAGCAGTTCACCAAGTTCCTCCACTGCAGACAGAGACAGTCATGTTGATGTGAACATTAGAGAAACTCATCATGGAGCTGAAATATCATCCTGATTCACTCAGATGACACTTGAACAGCACACAGGTTTTTGTAGCACACTTTCTCACTGTGTGTCAGGGGGCTATTACTACCTCATCTTTGGATCTGGAACTGGACTGTTTGTATCGGGTAAGAAGAAACATTTCTGCTCCTTCAGCTGTTTGATTGTAGAAAATGTGTTTCAAGTCAGTTTCTGCTGCTTCAGCTTCACATGTTAGTTTGTTCATCATTAGCAGAGAATTCATCAAGCAGCCATTGTTACAGAAGAAAAGCTGAATCATTTCTGCAAACATGTTGAAATCTCACTGAACAACTAAACTGATTCTTGATTTCTGCAAATATGAGTGATGTTACAAATATTTAGAGTTTGATGATCTCACTAATTCTGGAACATCTGCTGGTTTCTGAGGACAAGATCAGATCTGAACTTCAACTGAATTTAACTGAAGTTTGGAAACAAAACTGAAGAAAATTATCATTTTAATGAAGGAAACAGTTCACAAAATACATTTGATTGTCAAAAAAATGTTTTAAAATATTTTCTAGAGAAAAAAATAGATTTTTTTTAACTGTGTGAGTGTGTGTCTGTGCTGCTTGTTGCTGCTGTCAACCTTCAGATGAGTCCGTAGTGAAGCCCGTGGTGAGCGTGTACCCAGCAGCATCCAGAGTCCCTGTGGAGAGGGGCAGCTCCCTGCTGTGTCTGGCCTCAGCCATGTTTCCTCCTGTGGTCCAGTTCTCCTGGAAAAGACAGAAGAACAACGGACAACCAGAGAACCTTCCTTCTACTGGGACAGAGCAGCTGGATCTCAGAGAGTCTGGACGCAGCGCCTCCATCCTGCTGATCCATCAGCAAGAGGACAGCTCCTATAAATACATCTGCTCCGTCAAACATGAGGGGGGAACAGTGGAGGTCCAAACACAACAAGGTAATGAAGGCTTGGTGACTGTGTTCAACAGAGATTCAGCTTCATTCCGACTCTTTCTCTGTTTCAGAGTTTGCTGCACTTCCAGCTGCAGGTTCCACAGCAGCTCTAACATCCCATCCAGCATCTTCCAGCATTCTAGCAGAGGGAACAGCCTCTGTTCCTCCTCTGGACCTGGTGAAGCTGTCCTTCCAGTCTGAGTGCAGGGTGAAGCTGCTCTGCCTGCTGTACACAGTGCTGATAGTGAAGAGTCTGGTGTACTGCTGTGGACTCTCTCTGCTGATGATCCTCAGAAACAAGGGAGCATCCACCAACTCCAAACATGCTGACTGACTGTTTTCTGATCCTCTTTTCTCTCCATCAAATCTCATCCTTTCATCTCATTCATCACTTTGATCACAGCTCTCTAATGTTCTTAATGACTTGGTACAGATTCTTCACCAAACTGTGTCAGTAGATGTTTTATGAAGATGTTACATTGATTTCTTCTTTTTCATTTTAAATACTTGTTATACACAGTGATCCATCTTCTTTAAGTGTAACTGCATTTCTTAAAATAAACATAAATACAAGCCTCAACAATGCAAAAATTGTTCATTTCATTTTTTTTCAAGAGCATAGAAACATATAAAAAGTTTCCATGAATCAGAATAAAGACAGAGAGCAGAGAGAGGTTGATGAGTGAACAGCAGCAGATATGAATCTGCTCTCAGTGGTTTTTATTACAGGAAATGCTGCTGAAAGACGATCAAACTTCCTGCAGATGTTTGTGTTTTGCAGCTTCATACCGTTATCTGTGGCTTAACAATTAAAAAGTAACACAACACACACATATATTGTTTGCTGTAATAATTATGACAAATGTCCTCATGATTTTAGTTTCAGACATTGAGTCTAGTATTATTGATGTTTTCCATCATGAGGGAATCTGACATTTGTTTGCACACATCTGAAAGAGTTTGGGAAAGACTCCTCCCAGTTGGTGAGCACAGAAGTTCAGTGAACACAGAGCACATTGGTGCCGTCTGCCTTCTTCATGCTGGTTCTCTTGAACAGAACTGTGACCTGGTTTTTATCCATCACAAAGTCATTCAGTGGAACAAGGGAGGATCTCAGTGCTGTGATGTTCTGGAGAAAATGATAACTTTCAAATAGGAAAAGAAGTTATTAAAAACATGAGGTCATTCTTCAAAAATGACTTGTTGTTTGTCTTCCTCTGTCTGCTTGTTAATGGAGGTTTTAGATTTGAACCTTGACAAGCTCTGATATCACCTCCTGATCTGAGCTTCAGTTTGTTCTTTGTGGGAATTTGGATTTTCCTATTTCTCTCTTTACTTCTTCAGAGATGATCTTTTTTTAAAGAATGAACTTTCATTTTCATTACATTAATAGCTTAACTTCCATTGACAGTACATTCTTCTTCTTC
>NW_023416984.1:62592-63483 GCF_002922805.2 Oryzias melastigma | reverse complement strand
TTCTCTGTGCTTTTCTCATCAGTCTGAGTGCAGCAGTGAGCTTCAGAACTGCTCTGCTGGTTTAAAAAACCTGTAACTTAGTCTCCATGACATCATCAAAGGCCTCCTAACTTCATGTATTGAGTAAACATATAACAGTTGGTAACAATCTCCCACTTTGGTCTCAAATGAGTAAAATAATGTCCATGTTCTTCAACCCTTCATTAAAACTAAAAACACATTTTCAGAAGAACAAAAACGCATCAGAGCTGAGTGTGAACTTTCAGTTCAGTTAACTGTCCATGACCATCATAAGGAGACCTCAGCATCAAGGTGGATGGTACTCTTCTTTGTAGTTTTTTGGAAGACCGTCCACAAGTGGTTCCTTTGTTTCTGAACCGAACACTTGAACAGTTTCCGTTTGGATCAGTTCTTTGATAGAACTTTTTTCATGCAAACTTTGAGGACTTCAGTGCATCAAGAAGTGAATAGTTATCAGCAGGTGTGAAAGTAAGCTGGAACGGTCTGGAGTGGCGTTCCGGTTAAAGAATTGGAGGCAGAACGACGCTCTGGCTGGAGAGATCTACTGTGTGGACAGTTTTCACTGTATGACACATGACAAAAGCCACGGTCACTCTCATGGAAGAAAAGAAAAGAAATTACACTCAAGCTGAGAGCAGGCAGCACATCGAGAGACGGCAGGCGCATCAGGGGATGATGACCCTGGGGCACCAGGGGGTTCGGAGGGTGACGCGGAGGGATCCCAAACCAGGCGTCTGTGTGCAACGACCTGGGAACAAGACCGCGCTGACCATAAAGAAGTCCAATGCGGATGCGCGTGTGATCTAACATTCGGGATCATTCAACTCGTTCACACTCACCTGATCATTAATGTGTTTGATACCCAGAGGA
>NW_023416984.1:47801-59741 GCF_002922805.2 Oryzias melastigma | reverse complement strand
CCCCAAATCTTTCTGAAGACTTTTGTTTTCACAACTCTGTCCTTTAAATGTCTGGCTTAGAAACTCACGCGCGCTCCAGACTTGGAGGCCAGGAATTTAGGTGGGCGCCCGTTTATATTGACTCTTCATTGAAAGTGTGCACTTTATTGACGCGGCCAGTGTGGAAGCACCTTAAACGTGCACGTTCCATTTTTGTGTTTTTTTCAAATCCTCTAAATAAAATGACATCAAAAATCGTATTTCTTTAATTTCATCAAAGCAATGAAACAAACTGTAATTCATTCATATTGTAGTGATGGTCTCAGGCATGCTGGGCTTGCTGTTGGTCTGGCAGCGCAAGGAATTGTGGGTTACCCGTTCTTTTGCCTGTCTGACTGGAATTGGATTTAAGTTTGGGTTTTCCTCAATGTGTTTTGTTGTCTGACTGTTGAACATTTGTTGGCATTTATGATTTTGTCCTGTTATGTTTGAATTCTTCCTGCTCCTGGAGTGAGAATGAGGGAGAGACTGATGACGACCCCCTCTCCTTGTGTCATTGTGGGATGTCAAAATAAAAGCTTGTATGTTCATTATGAGGCTATTCAGCTTTTGTCAGCTAGTTTGTCGCTGCAATTCCTCTCTAACTTGTCATTAAACTAAGTTCAAGTCTTACATGACGCGAGGACACGCAGCAGGAGAAATAAACATTTAATCACGGACGTTCATGATGTCATTGTAATCTATGACGTCACATTGATAGTGGGCTGCTTTATAGACACATTCTCCGTGTGTTGCCTTCATTGTAAGACTTATATAAGGCATTTCAATTTATGCGGCTCCAGACATATTTGTTTTTATTTTTTTGGTCCAAAGTGGCTCTTTCAACGTTTTGGGTTGCCGACCCCTGAAGTAGACGATTCTTTAATAATAGTAGGAAACATTTATGGACACTGTAGCATCTCACAAAATAAAGGCCAGCTAGCAGAGATTAAAGACACTGTGATTCTATTTAAAACTAAATACAAAACGGAAACTTTAATATTAGGCGGAGATTGGAATATGGTCAAAGACGACTGGTTAGACAGATCACCAAGAAAATATATCAGTTCTCATCCCAATAATATATTGACTGAATTCTGCAATTCACTCAACCTTGTCGATCCGTGGAGGGAAAAAATCCTAACACAAAACAATATTCATGGTTCAGAGCAGATGGTACAGCCAGGTCAAGATTAGATTTCTGCTTAATTAATGAGGTCTAACTTAACCAGATCTCAAACTGTAAAATAATGCCAACCCCCCTGACTGACCACTGCTGTGTGGGACTTCACGTGGCTCCTCTTTCACAGCCCTCTAGAAGAAAGGGAGACTGGAAGTTTAACTCTAGCTTATTAAAATATGATCATTTCTGTAATGATGTCAAAACTCTCATACATGATATTCTAAAAGATAAATCTTTATCATCATATACACAGAAATGGGAATTCTTAAAATTTAAAATCCGACAATACTCAATCTCTTTCAGCAAGAAAATCAAAATTAAACAAACAGAAGAAGAGAATATTGTTAAAAATATACTCTCAATGACTACTCAATCATCAATAACTGAAAATGACCAAATTAAACTTTTACAGTTACAAGAAAAACTAGATCAAATATATGAAAGGAAAGCACGAGGAGCGTACATCAGATCACGAGCTAAATGGATGGAAGAAGGTGAAAAAAACACTGTTTATTTCTACAGGTTAGAAAAAACAAGAACGAAATACCATCAAATCTTTAATGATCAACAACCGAATGCTCAAATCTGTCTGACATTGCAAAAGAAATGAGTGCTTTTTACAAAAACCTAAACTCTTCCTCTAACTCTGATGAAAAATCAGATGAATTCCTCAGTAAAATAAAGCAATTTATACCTAAAATTAAAAAGGAGTTTAAAGAAAACTGTGACAAAGATTTAGAACTACATGAACTTGATAAAGCTGTTATGTGTCTAAAACTAGATAAATCACCTGGATCTGATGGACTAACTGCACATTTCTATAGACACTTCTGGGAGTCGATTGGAGATTTACTCTTCCAAGTATTTAAAGAAACAGTCAACAACCTAAATGTACCTACAACCATGAAACAAGGCATTCTAACATGAATCCCCGAGCCAAATAAAGAGAATAGATAAAACTACCGCCCAATCTCACTTTAAATAATGATTATAAACTGGTAACATATATATACACCAACAGAATAAAAACAGGGTTAGGACAATTAATAAGTGAAACACAATCAGGATTTGTTAATAAAAGATCAATTCACAACAATATTAGACTAGTACAGGACCTTTTAGAATAGAACCACTTCATAGAAGACAAAGGATTCATCCTTTTCCTCCATTTCCACAAAGATAAACTTGAACATGAGTTTCTTTTTAAAGTCTTACATTTATATGGATTTGGACCAAAATTCTGCAACATAGTTAAATCCTTTTATGATGGCACAACCAGCACCGCGGCTCTTCCAACGGGCGCCACTCCTCGCTTCTCCTTAAACAGAGGAGTCAAACAAGGCTGTAATCTGTCTCCATTCCTTTTCATCATGGCAGCAGCAATGGTGGAAATGTTTATGAAAAACTCTGAAATGGACCAATTAAAGATTTTTGTCACAGAATTAATAATAAGTCAACTTGCAGACGACAAAACTATTTTCCTTAAACATTCAGACCAACTCCCTCAAGTGCTTGAACTAACTGATCTTTTCTCCGATGCATCAGGTCTGACTCTTAATAAGAATAAATGTGAGCTCATGGCTTTACACAGCTGTGACCTCCTGGAAGCCCATAATATCCCCATTAAATCAAAGGTCAAATATTTAGGAATCCGTTTAACCAAAGACACTGCTTTAAAGGAAAAACTAAACATCAAAGAGAAAATGAATCAATGGAAATCCAAACTAAATTCTTGGTCACAAAGAGACTCAACAATATTTGGAAGAACATATTTAACAAAAATGGAATCACTAGTGAGATGTATTTACCCAGCCTATTCTATAGCCATACCAGATAAAACTATTAAAACTGTTAATCGTCTACATTTTAACTATATTTGGAAAAACCGCACTCATTACATGAAAAAATCTGAAATTGTACAAGAATATAAAGACGGCGGCCTGCAGGCAATTGATTTTAAAGTTCTAAATGTGGCATTCAAAGTAAAATGGATCAAATCCTTCTTAACCAATAAAAACAGTATTTGATTTTGTGTCTCCAGAGGTTCATTTGATGAAGTGGGGGAATAGAGTTTGTCCTTAAATGTGATTCACTGGTAGTTTTTCTATCTGGTAAACTGTCGTCCTTTCATAAACAAGTTCTGTTGAGCTGGAATCTTATGTTCAACCACAATTTCACCTCACAGAACCCCAGTTTGGAACAACAGATATATACAGTGTCATGGAAAATCTCTCTTTCTGCAGCACTGGATGGATAAAGATATTTGGTCTCTGCGCCACCTTGTGGAAAATCGGGGTCATTGGTTTTCATTTGAAGATTTTTGCTCTACATATAATCTAATATGTAAAAAGACGGAATTTAACAAAATAATCAAGGCAATCCCCTCAGCAATGAAGCAACTTATTGAAAACACTGATCTTGAAGATTCAAATCACCTTAATCTACCGGCTCTATTTGTCATGGATCAAGACTTCATCCAGAAAGAAATACCAAACAAGCTTCTGCTCAAACACCTGAACAACCATCTTTATCTGCACATCCAAATAGAAATTCAATTCTCCAGAGGTTTTCTGATGCGGAAATAAAAAAATGGAGAGCTAACTACTTCAAATTCCCTGTTGCTCCAAAAGTCAAAGAAATTCATTTTAAGATCTTGAATAATGTATATCCATCCAGTGAACTGCTCAGAGTGATTCAATGTTGAATGTAATAATTGTGCTTTCTGTGACACAGAAAAGGAAACCGCTGAACATTTGTTCTACTATTGTTCACACACAAAGACTTTCTGGACAGAATTTTTAAACTGGCTCTCTCCTCAGCTCCAGCTCCAACTCAAACTCACTCTGGAAAACATCCCATTTGGGATCAGCATGAAAGACTCACAAATGGACTACATTATAAATCATTTGTTATTGCTTTCAAAATGTCATTCATTCTTCAAAATGGAAACAAGTTCAAACCTGTCTTCATAGTGTTTAAGAAACAACTACAAGAAAATGATACAAAATCCTTGGAATGTATGCAAAGTTAAAATGCACTATCACTAATGAAAATTTATGAAAGATGTAAATTACTCTGAGACCTCAGAAATAGACATTGTGTGTTTTTGTCTTTTCTCTCTTATTTTATTGTGTTGTTTTTATTTCCTGTAAAGTCAACTGTCGTTGAACTCATTGTTAATAAAAACATGTTTGCCATAACAATTGTAAATAAAGATTGAAAAAAATCGTGTCAGAGCATCATGCTAGCTGGAGTCCTTCTGCTAGCACTAGCATGTTTCCGAGCGCTGCGTTGACTTCTAAACAGATTTCTCTCCGTTAACAACAATAGAAACGCTGTGGGGAAAGTTTGAACTAAGTCACTTTGATTTCTAGCTTTATTTAACGCTTCATGTGGAGTTTTTTACTCCAACTAGCCGCAGCAACGCCTGCTGCTTACCTCATCTCGGCAGACAGACTGAGGAGAATGCCGCAAAGAAACAGGAAGTAGCGGCGCCCTTCAAAATAAAAGCCTCCACCCAGAACCTTTTCATAGAAACAACCAAATCAAAATGACAAAGAAGATTCGGGTGAAATGAAGGAAACATAAAGAACACATGAAACACATTTACATTTTATATCTTAAAACACTGAGATAATTTTATTGTAGATTTTTTTAAAAATACAAAGAATTTAGGCTGTATTTTTTCCCATTTTAAAGAGCAAATAAAAACATTGAGATGAATATAAAAAGTTGAAGGAATAGTTCATGATTGAGTCCTTCAGGTTGATCATAAAGATGATGATGTCTAAAGAAAGACTGAAGATGATCATAAATGAAGGAGTTGTAGATGAATGAGTGGTGGAAACGTGGATTTACAGAATCTCAGAGAAAAAGCAACATTCTGCTTGTAGAAAAAATCCTGGATGATGTGAACTTGGTCCCTCTGTTCCTTTTGAAGCAGCATTAAGTTCTCTGGTATTTTTGAAGGAGAAGAGTGTTAAAGTCAATCATCTGCAGCATGGGAGCCATGGATTCAACCTGAACTGAACCGAAAGGCTTCTTCTCTCCATCGGATGGAACTGAAGTGAACTGAAGAGTTGCTGTAAAAGAACCTCCACACCCTGAACAGACTTACAAAGAAAGAGAAGATTTCTTCATTTGTGTTTCTTTGGACCTGCTGGAACACGGACCACTACCAAAGATGGATCCTACCTGTGGCAGTGAGGAGATCCAAACCACTGCATCATGGGATTTGACTGCACATGTCTGTCAGTGTGGAACTGGGTTTTTAGTGGATTTGTTTGTGGAGAGGACATTTTCTGAAGCAGACTTCAAAATCATAGAAAAAGGAGCCAAAGTCATCAGTAAAGTTACCCTTCATACTCGAATTCTATTGGTTTAAAAGGGATTTAGTTTGATCTGAAACTTGTTCAGTTTCAGCTAATATGTGTATTTTACCTGCAGAGAACCAACAAACAGCAGAAAGCCACACTGTGGGAAAGACTCCACACTTCTGACTGATGTTCACGTCCACTTTATTCTTCACAGGAAAGATTGGAACAGAACACCGACGACTAAAAAGGACAGAGAAACACTTCTAATCTCTGATACAAAACAGGAATCACAACAACACACAGACTCTTCCTTAAACAATTTTAGGAAAATCTTTTCTTCACAAAATAGTTATTTATTAACATGACTCAACAACATATAAACAGTGATTATTTTATATCAAAAACAATATTGAAATGTTCACAAATCACATAAAAAAGTGTTAGAATTAGAGATGCATTGAAATAATTCTAGTGTTGTCATGGTAACAGACAGATAGACAACATTGTCTTAGCATAAACTCAAACCACAATGGTTCACTTAAACACTTTTAAACAATACAATAAAAGTACAAAAACTTACACTACAAATGTAACCGACAAAAATTGAACTTGATCAAAATGTCTTTACAATTTTAATCTAATATATTTAATAATTCAAAACAACACATTTATATATACATGGGTATCTTAAAAAAGTATAGTTTAAAAGTTTATTACTTTTGTCAATACAATAAGTGAAACTCATGATGTATAGAATTATTTACTTATTCCTCTATTTCGATCAATGTGATCATATTGGCTGATAGAAAACCTAAAAATAGAAAATGAGAATATTCTATCAGAAGAAGCATAAAGGATGTTTTCAGCACATGTCAGATTTCAGAAAACTGTTCTTTTCCCTGCATTCAATAATCACTTGTTCCTCCTTTTCATTGAATGACTGCATCAATGTGGTATGGAGGCCATCAGCCTGTGGCTCTGTGTACATGGAATGAAAGCTCAGGTTGCTTTGATAGCTGACTTCAGCTCATCTTCATTGTTGGCTCTGCTGTCTCATCTTCCTCTTTAAAAACACTTCATAGATTTTTTATTGGTTCAGGTCAGGGAATTTGCTGGTTGATCAAACACAGAAACAGATGTATAGGGATAAGCAGCTTTAGGTACCTTTAGTACAGTGGAAATGATCCAAGTTCTGCTGGAAAATAAAAGCAGAATCTCCACACAGCTTGTCAGCAGTGAAGTGTTTTAGAAACCAACTTCATTTTACCAACTGACAGACCATTTTAAGGTCTTTATCGTGTCATTCTTAAGCCTTTCAGAGTAAACTATATCCATATAGATCTAATCTGTCTTTGTTTATTAGGTGCTAGGAACCCATTTCTTCTCAGACTCAATGCTAAAAAGGCGTTTAGCCTTGGGCAGTGCTAGCAGTGTAGACACTTCCTGAAAGGGGCCGTCCTTACTTTGTGATGTCAGCTTGTTTATGTGGGTTAGGAGGGACTGGTGCTCAGAGCACAAATTTTTAGATGATTACTCAGAAATGCATGAATGGATCAGAAATACTGCCTTTGGATTGTTAATAGTGAGCACTGAACATTATAATACACTTTTTAAATTTTAATTTTACATGGCGCTTAAAATAAGGGAAAATGTTTTTTTGCAATACTTAAACCTTCCTATTTAAAACATTATTATCCTTTCTTCATGGCTCCCCTACTGTGGGTTTCCCTTGCTTTAAAAAAGGCTTCTCTGCTGTATGAATTCTCATGTGTCTTTTGAGTTGAGATTTTCGACTAAAACTTTTATCACATTCTGTACACGAGAAAGGCTTCTCTCCTGTATGCGTTCTCATGTGCGATTTGAGATGAGCTATTTGACTAAAGCTTTTGTCGCATTCTTGACACAAAAAAGGCTTCTCTCCTGTATGAGTTCTCATGTGTCTTTTGAGACCAGATCTAACACTAAAGCTTCTGTCACATTCTTTACACGAGAAAGGCTTCTCTCCTGTATGAGTTCTCATGTGTTCTTTGAGACTAGATTTAATACTAAAACTTCTGTCACATTCTTTACACGAGAAAGGCTTCTCTCCTGTATGAGTTCTCATGTGTTTTTTGAGACCAGATCTAACACTAAAGCTTCTGTCACATTCTTTACACGAGAAAGGCTTCTCTCCTGTATGAGTTCTCATGTGTTCTTTGAGACTAGATTTAATACTAAAACTTCTGTCACATTCTCTACACATAAAAGGCTTTTCTCCTGTATGAGTTTTCATGTGTCTTTTGAGAGAAACTGCATCAATGAAACTTCTGTCACATACTTCACACGAAAAAGGCTTCTCTCCTGTATGAGTTCTCATGTGTCTCTTGAGAGAAACTGCATCACTAAAACTTTTGTCACATACTTGACACGAAAAAGGCTTCTCTCCTGTATGAGTTCGAATGTGTGATTTGAGACCAGATTTAACACTAAAACTTCTATCACATTCTTTACACATAAAGGGCTTCTCTCCTGAATGAATTCTCATGTGTCTTTTGAGACTAGATTTAACACTAAAACTTCTATCACATTCTTTACACATAAAGGGCTTCTCTCCTGTATGAATTCTCATGTGTGATTTGAGATGAGATTTATCATTAAAAATATTGTCACATTCTTTACACGAGAAAGGCTTCTCTCCTGTATGAGTTCGAATGTGTGATTTGAGATGAGAAGGATTACTAAAACTTCTATCACATTCTTTACACATAAAGGGCTTTTCTCCTGTATGAGTTTTCATGTGTGTTTTGAGATTACATTTTTGACTAAAACTTTTATCACATTCTCTACACATAAAAGGCTTCCCTCCTGTGTGAATTCTCATGTGTCTTTTAAGTTTATTTACATGACTAAAACTGTTATCACATTCTTTACAGACATAAGGTCTTTCATCAGACTTAATTCTCATGTGGACAGACACATCGTGTGGAATTCTTGTTCTTTTACCAGACTTTGTAGAGTAACGTCTATTTTCCTTTAGGGATTGTTTGCATTTCTTCACCAAAGTTGTCCTCTTGAACTTTTTACTAACATCAGAGTCGCACTGACTTTCTGACATGTAAGAGCTGACCACACTTTGGACATGACTTCTGTCTCTTCTCTTCCTCTGATCTCTGCTCTGTGGCTCTGTCTCTTCATCTGGAGTTGATGTTGATTCTTCATGTTGGTTTCCTTCTTCATCCTGACTATCAGTTCCATTAAAGCTCAGCTGATTGTTTCCATCTGCTTCACTGTCAACATGTTCCTCCAAAGTAGGAATCTCCATTAAGGTATGAGTGTTCCTAATCTGTATAGTTTGGGGTTCCTCCTGCTCTTCTTCAATCTGTGGGGATACTGGATACTCTTGTTCCTCTTCAATATGTGGAGGTTCTGGTTCCTCTTGCTCCATTTTAATCTGTAGAAGTTTTGTTTCCTTTGGTTCTTCTTTAATCTGTGGAGATTCTGGATTCTCCTGGTCCACTCTGAAGTTCCTCTGCTGGTTGCAGAGATCCTCCTCAGTCAGCAAATACCGGGGTTTGACTGCAGGGACACCAACATAAGAAAGAGTCATTTTAAATGACTTTTTCTCAAACATCAGTCAATCCATCAATCAACTAGGGGTGCCACAATTATTCTGATATTCAAATAGTCACTGATTGTT
Organism: Oryzias melastigma; assembly: GCF_002922805.2. Lineage (NCBI taxonomy): Eukaryota > Metazoa > Chordata > Actinopteri > Beloniformes > Adrianichthyidae > Oryzias > Oryzias melastigma. The sequence continues at coordinate 50,548 of NW_023416984.1, read as the reverse complement.
TTTTTCAATTAGCTGAGTAATCGGGTCATGCATAAACTGGATGTAAAACACACATTAAACTTAAGGTGTTTAAGCTATATGCCGAGTAAAAATAAAGACAAGACGAGGTTTAGTTAGCTAAACCAGTGTTTTTCAACCTTTTTGGAGCCAAGGTACACTTTTTCCATGAAAAAAATCCAGCGGCACACTATCATACAAATAGGTAAAAAAAATAGTCTGTATTGATGTACAGTCCTTCCTAGATCTAATGTACATTTTTTTTAAATAAGCAGGAAGCGTCATTGCAGTGCAGAGGTGCTGTCACTTTAACCCAGTGTTTCTTAATCTCAATTCTCTTACACCCCCATGAACAACCCCCCCCCCAAAAAAAAAAAAACTTTCTGCTGCAAATATCATCGGTATCATTAGTCAATTTGCTCAAGTTAAACGTATATCTCTTCAAAACAGTCTACATTTATTAGCATAAAAGAATAACAAAAAATAGTTATTTTTTGTTTGTTTTTTTAAGAATCCTTCCAAATCTTTCAGACAAAGTAAAAACAACGGTCTTTCCTTGTTTCCCTCCACAATATTGATGGGAATTCTGGCTCTTCTCAAAAATTCAGTTCTTTTGCATTAGTTCTCTGAAAACAGCAGCTCTTTTGGCTACCAAATGACTTTTTAGGTTGTTTTTTGCTGTATTTAATTCATTATAAACTACTATACAAGATTATGCACAAAATTCGTAATGTAAACTCATATAAAGTGTAAATTATGTATATTTGCTGTTATTTATCCCTTCCAGAAAAAATGTAAAGAATAAATGAAAAAAGAACTAACTATTAACTATTCATTTTTTAACTCTATACATTTTAAGGTTTTTTTTCCTTTTAAACACATTTGAAGTGAACAACACGAAACTCTCCAAACACAACCCAGATACAAATGAAAGTGTGCAAAACGGTAGCATTCCACCCTTGGAAACAACTGTGATAACCTGTGTTGACCATTTGGTCACCCAACTTTCATATGGAATGCCTTTTTCAAGATAACAGAGTTCCCCTTTCAGCAAGGAGGCCATAAAGTTGGCTGAAACCCCTATCTTCCACTCGGATGTAAGTCATTAAACCGGGCCAGAACCCTGACTATTCTGCATTTGAACCTCTGGCTAACTTCAGCCTGTCATCTTCAAGAGTCTTGGTTCCAGCAGGCTGACCCCCTGGAGAGTGGAAGAATTCCCGACAGACACTCAGAGTCCTTTGTTTGAAAAAATGTGACCCTTCATAACTTTTCTTATGTTTTAAATCACAGGACTTTTGTTAATTGGATCTAACATGTAAAACATCTCTCCACAGCTCCAAGAAATGTCCTATTATTACATGTGTGTAATCAAACCTTTATTCCTAACAGAAGAAGATTCACAACTACTTTGAGGTTAAAATCTATGAATTAATCATTGTGTAACCGTCAAAGCTTGGAGAATTGCTTTTCTGTGTTTATATGGACTTTGGGAAGCGTTTTATGTGCCACATACAGGATTCACACATACATATAGAGTTTTACAAACCTTATTTGATAGAAACCCCTTTTGTTGTTAATTCAGCATTAAGAATAAACACCCAGAGACCAGAATAAAGTTACGCCCCTGATATTTGCATAGCCAGAGCTCATTGGGACATGCAAATTACCTCCAATCGTAAAACGCCTCAAATTCCCACGGAATGGGCGATTCTGGCCCTGCCTCCCAAGTTGAAAACCCTGGCGCCGACGCCAGAGGGTTCTTCTTGGCTCCTTCTCAGACCTTCTCAACACCTTCTCTGGGCTTCTCAGACAAGCTCAACAACACGCCTTACAAGCCATGAGGCACAAGCCTGATTAGCCAGAACCGGAGCAGAACAGAAACATCTAAGTTCTTCTAGTCTTAAGATCACGTTTTTTTCGCGCGCTTTTTCCCTTTTCAACATTTTTGTCTTCCGTTTATTTCATAGACTGATTCCAACTTTTTTACAATTTTTGATGCTTTTATTTTTAAACTGATTTTTAATGCTAGACCATTTGATAAGTTTCATTGTCCGGCCAGCTTTGCGACTTATACTTTTTGGTCACAAAACGGAATAGAGAAATCGTTAGACCACCCCAGAAGCTAAGTGACTGAACAGAGCAGAACCAGCAGAACCGCAGGTTCCCTTTCCTTCTACGCCTGGCTGCAGAACTCCACAGCTGTCCTGAAGCATCCAGCTAGGAACGGGATCAACCACCCTTCCTGGCAGAGCAGATCCAGATCTCCAGACCGCTTGGTGAGAAGTCGAACTTCGCTCATACAGTCAACTGCTGGTGGTTAGAACAAAGATTAACTATTTTTGCAAGAGTAACATCTTTGCCCCGTTTTGAATTCCCCCTTTTTAAGAATAGCTTATTCTCAGATCAGTAACAACACCTTTTTATGCACAACACACACTTAATGCATCCACACACTTAGCATTTTTCACCTCAATATTGTGTGTCTTTTCTTCTCATTTACCTATTTCTAGTTATTAGTTGAAGCTATATTCTGTGTTCCACATATGTTCATTGCTTTCCATGCTTTTACGTCCAGTATTTCTGCTTGTTTAACCTCATGTTGTTCAATAAATATTCAAAAGGACGTCGTTGTTCCGATATCATTATTTTCTTCTTTGTGGTAAAGTCCCTTCAGGGTAAAGACACTCACGCTAAAATTGAGAGACTGATTAATTGATTACTTTATTGATTAGAAGTAGCGGCTAATC
>NW_023416984.1:41746-45922 GCF_002922805.2 Oryzias melastigma | reverse complement strand
GACGACAAAGGACGCTCCGCGGCAGCGGCGGCGCCTTTCCTTTTCCAGTAATGATCCTTCCGCAGGTTCACCTACGGAAACCTTGTTAGGACTTTTACTTCCTCTAGATAGTCAAGTTTGATCGTCTTCTCGGCATCATCGCAGTATGAGCTTTAACCATCGTCATCCGAAGCCCCTGTATCCTCAGATGAGGAAACGTCCGTCTCAAACTGGTAGGGCTGTACACCCTCCAAACCCTGTGTCGTTAAAATTCCCGTGTTTGATGAAGGGTCATCACCTTCATCCAAAGAAATATCCGCTAAATCGTGGTTTACGTCGCTTCTCAAACCCTCCTCCATTGTTGTTTACACTCTGGGATCCCTGAAGTGACGTCACGCTCAGCCCCCGCCCATCACCACCTATCGCCCAAATTTGAAGCTGTGCACCACCATAAAATGATCAATAAAACCGCGCTGGATCATTTTAAGTCAATATTTTTATCAGATTCGTTTTCCAAGTTCCATTAACTTTCTAAATTCAAAAAAATTTATAGCCACTGCACGAAGCCTTTAAGACATCACAGCTGGTTTTTCCACATTTATATGTAGTTATAGATCCAACTGTAGAGCTGTCGGCTCTACAGTTGTAATGTAAATACATGCGAGTTTCGGCGTCTACCGGAAGTTTCACCCATAATACACTTTTTAAAAGTTGATTTTACATGTTCCTTAAAATAAGGGGAACATGTTTTTCACAATATTTAAACCGTCCTAGTTAAAACAGTATTATCTTTTCTTCCTGAGTCATCTACTGATACTGAGTGTTTCAGTTGTTTTCAAAAAAGGTTTCTCTCCTGTATGAGTTCTCATGTGTTTATTGAGATTAGCTATTTGACTAAAACTTTTTTCACATTCTTCACAAGAAAAAAGTTTCTCTCCTTTATGACTTTTCATGTGTGTTCTGAGACCATATTTATCCCTAAAACTTTTATCACATTCTTTACTCGAAAAAGGCTTCACTCCCATATGACTTTTCATGTGTAATCTGAGATAAGATTTATCCCTAAAACTTCTGTCACATACTGTACACGTAAAAGGCTTCTCTCCTGTATGAGTTATCATGTGTTTATTGAGATTAGATATTTGACTAAAACATTTGTCACATTCTTCACATGAAAAGGGCTTCTCTCCTGTATGAGTTCTCATGTGTGTTCTGAGACCAGATTTATCCCTAAAACTTTTGTCACATTCTTTACACGAAAAAGGCTTCTCTCCTGTATGAGTTATCATATGTAATTTGACAGTACACATTTGACTAAAACGTTTGTCACATTCTTTGCAAGAAAAAGGCTTCTCTCCTGTATGAGTTCTCGTGTGTCTCTTAAGTTTAGATGCATAACTAAAACTTTTGTCACATTCTTTACAGACATGAGGTCGTTCATCAGACTTAGTTTTCATGTGGACAGAAACATGTGGAATTCTTGTTCTTTTTCCAGACTCCGTAGAAGAACGTCTCTTTTCTTTTGGGGATTGTTTGTGTTCCTTAACAAAAGTTTTCATCTTTAACTTTCTTCTGACATAAGAGTCACACTGACCTTCTGACATGTGAGAGCTGACCACACTTTGGACATGACTTCTGTCTCTTCTCTTCCTCTGATCTCTGTTCTGTGGCTCTGTCTCTTCATCTGGAGTTGATGTTGATTCTTCATGTTGGTTTCCTTCTTCATCCTGACTATCAGTTCCATTAAAGCTCTGCTGATTGTTTCCATCTGCTTCACTGTCAACATGTTCCTCCAAAGCAGGAATCTCCATCAAGGTTTCAGTCTCCTGCTTCAGATCAAGCTGCTCTTCATCCTGACTGATGCAGAGTTCTCCTGGTTCCTCTTTCATCGGGGAAGGTTCTGGATCCTGCAGTTCCTCTGGAATCTGTGGAGGTTCTGGATCATTCTGTTCCTCTCTGAAGTTCCTCTGTTGGTTCCAGAGATGATCTTCTTCTATCACCCAGTGTTGAGGGAGGACTGCACAGACACAAATACATGAAAGCTTGAGCCCTGTTATATATTTTTGTATTGTTAAGTACCAAATTAAAATTTAAATCACCTCAATCAGACACCCTATTGTTTGAAATGTAAAAAATCAATCCATCCTTACATCCTGAATATTCCATTCACCAGAGGTGTGGACTAGAATCAGACTTGAGTCATTAATTTGATGACTTTAGATTCAACTCAGACTTTAACAGCTGTAACTTGTGACTTGACCTCAACTTTAACCTCTGAATGTGGCGTTCTTGCTGCAGATTGGTATTGCTCTGAATCCACGCTGAATACCACCTGTGTTGCCTCAACTCTGACCCATTCCCCTCCTATATATACATTAGTATTGCCATAAATGACTATTTTAATAGTTGACTAATCACTGATTACTTTTTCCGATTAGTCAACTACTTGGGTCATGCACAAGGTAGATGTAAAACACAGAACATTAGCTTTTAACCAACTAAAAACTATATACACTGCTCACAAAAATTAAAGGAACACTTCAAAGAAACACATTAGATACATCAGATCTCAATATGAAGTTGGATATCTATACAACTAACAACAGGGCAGTGTCTTAGGAACAAAGGGATGCCAAGTCTTTTAATGGAAATAAACGTTTTCAGCCTACAGAAGCTCAATTGTGTTGACACCATAAAATCAGACTGAAATGAAGATGTGGCAGGCTAGTCCATTTTTAAAAAAAACTAATTTCTGCAACTCAAAATGCTTTTCAGTATCTTGTGCAGCCCCCACGAGCTTGTATGCATGCTTGACAACGTCGCGGCATGCTCCTAATGAGACGACAGATGGTGTCTTGTGGCATTTCCTCCCAGATCTGTGTGAGGGCATCCCTGAGCTGTTGTACAGTCTGAGGAGCAACCAGCTGAAAGTGATTAACGAGGTCCTCAGCTGCTTAACCAACCAGAAAATTATCAGACAGGTTTAATTCAATACATGCCAGGCCCAATTAAAAAAAGTGTTCCTTTCATTTATGTAAGCAGTATATATAGCATTAGCTGCTATAATGCTAGTGCGAATGCTGTAAGCTGAATTTGGCTGCTGAAGATCCTAGTGACGAAAGCTGAAAATGCTACAATTTATAGCTAAAAATGCGGAAGCTGATAGCTGTAACTGCTGATGCTAACAGCCAGCTAAAATGCCAGTTAAATACCAAATTAGCCTAAAAAAATTAAAAAAGGTTTAACTTAGCCAAAACAGCTAGCATGTAGCTGAAATATTAGCTGAACTCCAAATAAGCCTGAAAAAAAAAGCTGGGAAAAGCCTAAATTATCCAAAACAGCTAGCATATAGCAGAAATATTAGCTAAACTCCAAATCAGCCTAAAAAACTGGAAAAATACAAAATTAGCCAAAACAGCTAGCGGTGGCGGTTCTACACTGAGTTACTCCGCAGGCGAGAGACACCCCCCTCGCCCCGCCCCCCAGTCACAACTGAATTCTGTTGGTCCGAGTCATCGGCCATGTTTTACTACAATTACTATTGAAAACAACATACATAAGATATTTAACACAGTTATCAGTACATAAAATAATAACATAAAATAAAGCATACTATATAAATAAAACTACATGAGAAAATATGATGGTTAAAAAAACATCCATGATTTGAAAATATAAATTACCATACTGATCTCTACTTCAGAGAAGAACAATCAGTCTTGGTTTCTGTCTTCAATCAAATGATTGGAACATTTTTAGTTGTGACTGTGTAACAACTTTCTCTGCTCTCTCACAGAGAAAGAGTACGCATAAGCACTTTAACTGCTTGAATTTATAAGCAACCTCAACATAACACATAAAAAAAAAACTCTGCAACAGTCTCACTTTAAGTTTGCCTTTGGTGTATTCATATTACCCTTAACCACGCCCCAAACAAATTCTCAATTAACAGATCCACCACCAATTAACACATTTACAAGCAGGAATGTACACAATACTCAATAATGTCTCTCAAATTGATCAGTTCTTTTTCTCAGTCCCAGTTACGCGTAGCAAAATCCAAACGAAATAAACAGGCTCGGTCTCACCGGTTTCTGTCCAAGTCTGTGAGTTGGCATCCAATGGGAAAAAACAGAAAAAATGGAAAGCAAAAACCCATGCGATGATCCATCCACAGAAAGGAAGAAGGTAATCCGG
>NW_023416984.1:36256-40928 GCF_002922805.2 Oryzias melastigma | reverse complement strand
TGTTTCTTTTAATGTTTTATGTAAAGCACTTTGAATTGTCTCTGTACATGAAATGTGCTATACAAATAAACTTGCCTTGCCTTGCCTCCGTTTCTTTTCATCCCGGTTAAATATTTCTCCATCCCAATTCTTGAGGTTTAATTAAATATTTCCTCTCTCTGTGTGGATATCACGGTCACTGACGATCCTCCAATCAACTGTTTAGTAACTAACATAAATATCATGATCCCGGGTTTGTACCGCGCCCCCTCCTGCCATCACATCGCGCCCCCCACCATTTAAGAAACACTGCTGTAACCTAATGCATCATGGGACATGTAGTGCATAAACTCACGCAGGTGAGGGCATACTCAGGTCTCTGAGCTTCATTCTGTTGTTCACTTTTTAAACTGTCTGACATCGGATCCTGCTGGAAGCTACACCGCTAAACACGAGCTTTAGCTGTTATTTTTGTTGGAACTGAGAGACTTTATGAGCCGAATCAGAACAAGGAACTGAGGACGTTAGCCTCTTGTGATTGGTCAGATTGATGACATGTGATCAAGCCTCCAACAATGACTGGCGGAGACAGTTGAAGGGGGCGGGACTTTTCTGAAAACAGAGCTTGCGGCTAGTTTTGAGGCCAGATTGTGGTGACGTCATTCTGATTAAAGAATCATTTATAGAATCAAAGAAAAATTTTTTTTACCATCTTGCATATTCCAAACTATCCAGTGTTAAATCAGGGCTGTTTGGATGAACACAAAGCTGATATACCATAGTGATGGTAAATGTTTTAGATATGTGAAAATGGGTAATTTCCCACGGCACACCAGACCATCTCTCACGGCACACTATGTGCCGCGGCACACTGGTTGAAAAACACTGGTCTAGTCATTATTTAATATCTTGACCATTTTTTAAAGAAATTGATTTTGTTAACAACACAAATGATTTTTCAGAGGACCACAGAAGAGTAAAGATTAAAACTAGTGAAGAACAATACAATAATTAGTTTAAGGTTTTTTTACGTATTGCATATAAAAACATGCTTGTATAGAAATATGTGCAACATTTTTGCATAATTATGTGTAATCTTACAGATCAGTGTGTTGTAGTTGTGATTCACAATGAAATGGAGCACCGAATGAGTGTTTGTGTTGCTGAGGTCAGTGTGAGCAGATAATAGAAACTCCCAGCACACCTGAATGCAGCAATAGCGAGTTCTTAATGCAAGCGCATAAGTGCGGAAATTCCACGCAGCCCCTGAACGCACCTCGTGCAGCGGCTTTTCCATCCATCCATCTTCTTGACCGCTTCCTTCCTTTCGGGGCCGCGGGGGTGCGGGAGCCTATCCCGGCTGCCGATGGGTGAAGGCGGGGTACACCTTGGACAGGTCGCCAGTCTGTCACAGGGCCTCAATCACACATACATGCACTCTCACATTCACACCTAGGGACAATTTAGAGTCACCAATTAACCTATGAAGCATGTTTTTGGACGGTGGGAGGAAGCCGGAGTCCCCGGTGAAAACCCACGCATGCACGGGGAGAACATGCAAACTCCACACAGAAAGGTCCCAGCCGGGAGTCGAACCGGGGCCTTCTTGCTGTGAGGCGAGAGCGCTAACCACTGCGCCACCGTGCAGCCCTACTGCACCTTTTGTGACGATTAAATCCATTAAATCAGCGCAATAAAGTCAGGATTAAATGTTTTGAATGAACTCTGGGATGTTTGTGGTGACCAACAGTGGAGGAGAAGCAGACTCCATCCTGGTTGTGTTTGAGCCTCAGAGATGAAGAACAGAGACTCACCTGTCAAAGTCAAAGAACTTTTCTGACCGCCAAAATAAAGTTTTACCTACGTTTGGCAGTTGTTAAATGAACTCCTGCTGCTCTGCAGAAGCTATGTCCTAGAAAACGACAAGTTTTTAGATTTTTCCTAAAACAGCCGAATCATAATGAAAAGACAACTTTAAAACGCTTTGAAAACAGATGAAATATAGTTGGAGTGGGACTTTAAAATGCTTTACAGAGCTGGAACTTCAACTAAAAAAAAACTTTTAAACGTTTTGTGATCAATATATAGCCGCTCATGACAGCGCTGCGGCACGAAGCGGCTTTTTCCTGCAGCAGTGTCCCACAATAATCTTGATTACACCAGTGCTTCTCCATTCTTTTCTCTTACGCCCCCCGATGAAGAACTTACCCTTTCACACCCCCTATAACTTTCTGCTTCAAACATCATCGTATCATTAGTCAGTTTGCTCAAGTTAAACATATGTCCCTTTTAAAGATTGTACCGTTATCATCATAAAATAATATTTTGGAGGATTTCATCTGGTTTCTTCAGTCAGTAATGATCTGCTCTGTAAAAGTCAAATGTTCCAGATTTTTCTGGTTTTCTATTGATCTCATTTTCTTTACGTTTGTGTTGATGTCGTCTCTTGGTCTCTCCCTATTGGCTCTTGCTCTGCTGCACGTGTAAAACCCAATTGGTCGCATTCTAGAGCTCTGATTTAACTACAAACCTGAAAATGTTCCACAGTTTTCTGTCCTCAAAGTTCTTCACCATTTTATGTTCTAAGCATTACATATTGGTAGAGAGGCCGTATGAAAAAAGTTGATTTTTTCTGCAGCAGAATCAGTGGATTCACGTTGATTCCATCCGCCCTTCACAGCTGTGCAGAGCAGCATATCAGTGTGAGGCTGCATTTTTACTCTTCAGAATAAGATGACGTGACGTTCATGGAGTCAAATGTTAAAGAGTTACCAGAACCAAAAGAATGGAAACACTGGAGCTAAAGCTCCGGTGTTGAGGCTGATCTGCTTTTTCAGTACTTATGAATGAATGAATGAATGAATGAATGAATGAATGAATGAGTCGTGAGTATCTGAGCACCCTCTAGTGAACATATCTATAGAGTGGAGCTGAAGCTCAGAGTCACACTGACCTTCTGACATGTGAGAGCTGGCCACACTTTGGACATGACTTCTGTCTCTTCTCTTCCTCTGATCTCTGTTCTGTGGCTCTGTCTCTTCATCTGGAGTTGATGTTGATTCTTCATGTTGGTTTCCTTCTTCATCCTGACTATCAGTTCCATTAAAGCTCTGCTGATTGTTTCCATCTGCTTCACTGTCAACATGTTCCTCCAAAGTAGGAATCTCCATCAAGGTTTCAGTCTCCTGCTTCAGATCAAGCTGTTCTTCATCCTGACTAATGAAGAACTCCTTTTGTTCCTCTTTATTCTGTGGAGGTTCTTTTTCCTCTTTAATCTGAGGCGGTTCTGGTTCTTCTTGTTCCTCTTTAACCTGAGGAGGTTCTGGTTCTTCCTGTTCCTGTCTTAAATTCCTTTGCTGGTTGCAAAGATTGTCCTCTTCACTCATATAATTCCGAGAGATGACTGCAAGGACAAAAAAACAAAAAAGAAGACCTTTTATTATTTTAAATACTACTTTTGGGTTGTTTATAGTGAAGAATGAACATTATAATACACTTTTAAATTTGATTTTACACGGCCCTTAAAATAGGGAAAAATGTTTTTCACAATATTTAAATGTTAGTAGTAAAAAGATTATTGTCTTTTCTTCGAGAGTTATACACTGTGGGTTTCACTTACTTTCAAAAATAAAATTCTCTCCTGTATGAGTTCTTGTGTGTTTTTTGAGACTAGATTTAATACTAAAACTTCTGTCACATTTTTTACACGAAAAAAGGGTTTTCTATCCTCGATGAGTTCTCATGTGTCTTTTGAGATGATGTTTTCGACTAAAACTTCTGTCACATTCTTCACATGAAAAAGGCTTTTCTCCTGTATGAGTTCTCAGTGTGATTTGAGATTAGATTTAGTACTAAAACTTCTGTCACATTCTTTACACGAGAAAGGCTTCTCTCCTGTATGAGTTCTCATGTGTGTTTTGAGAATATATTTATTGCTAAAACTTCTGTCACATTCTTTACAGACAGAAGGTCGTTCATCAGACTTAGTTCTCGTGTAGACGGACACGTCGTGTGGATTTCTTGTTCTTTTTCCAGACCCTGCAGAGGAAAGTCTCATTTCTTATGTGGATTTTTTGTGTTTCTTAACAGAAGTTTTCATCTTCAACTTTCTTCTGACATAAGAGTCACACAGACCTTCTGACATGTGAGAGCTGGCCACACTTTGGACATGACTTCTGTCTCTTCTCTTCCTCTGATCTCTGTTCTGTGGCTCTGTCTCTTCATCTGGAGTTGATGTTGATTCTTCATGTTGGTTTCCTTCTTCATCCTGACTATCAGTTCCATTAAAGCTCTGCTGATTGTTTCCATCTGCTTCACTGTCAACATGTTCCTCCAAAGTAGGAATCTCCATCAAGGTTTCAGTCTCCTGCTTCAGATCAAGCTGCTCTTCATCCTGACTGATGCAGAGTTCTACTGGTTCCTCTTTCACCGGGGAAGGTTCTGGATCCTGCAGTTCCTCTGGAGTCTGTGGAGGTTCTGGATTCTCCTGGTCCACTCTGAAGTTCCTCTGCTGGTTGCAGAGATCCTCTTCAGTCGACCAATGCTGGGGGAGGACTGCAGGGACACAAACACAAGAAGGGGGGGCTTTTAGACGCTGACAGGACTTTAGTGGATTGTGGTGTATGATATATACACTAAACTTCATGGTGAATGAAAACAGCAGCAGTTCAGAGTAGAACTGGACAATATGGAA
>NW_023416984.1:15182-35689 GCF_002922805.2 Oryzias melastigma | reverse complement strand
ACTGGTACAGTGTCTTCAAACCAAAAATAACATGGGCCCAACTGAAAATATAACTAAATTAAACAAACAAAGAGGACTAAATTGAACCGGCCTGACCACTTTCTCCCACACAGACACAATGGGGAAGCTTATATAGACAGGGGCAAACCATAATGGACACATGAGGGAGGGGACAAACAAACCAACTACAAATTATAACAAATAAATCTAAGACTGCAAAAACAGAACAAATACAAACTAAACACATCTAAATACTCAAAATAGTTTTCGAAGAATAAACTAAATATTTTCCTTTAAAGAAAAAAAATAAAGTCCAGTAGGAGTGTTGGGAATCCCTGCAGTCTTGCCAGTGGAATGTCCCAAACTCCTCTGCTGATTGTGTTGGATGTGGATCACCTGAGGTGGAACTCAAACAAACAAAAGTAAATAAACTGTATTTTCACTTAAAATAAATCAAATGTGTGCACCCATTATCAACTTATTTTAAGGAAACAAAGTAAATGTTTTAAAGAAAACGAAAATACTAACACCTGTGTGGTGGTTGGAGGCTCAACCACCACACAGCCATATTAGATTTCTACTACCCAAACATTTGTGTAATAAAAAAGTTGTATGTTTACCAAAACTGTTACTCCTATGAGAAAGCGCTTCAAGAAAACGGCAGAACAGCACCCCCTTCGGTGGGATGAAAAACTACACCTGTTGAGCTTGCCCAGACATGTTCCCTCACCATCAGAAGCAGCAGTGAAATCAGTTGAGCAGAAGCGGAGAAGCTGTAAGGACTGACTGTGTGTTCACCTGTTCTTTTTCCTTTATGTGTGCGTTCTTGAGGAAATGTAAGTTATTTCTGCATCTTAATTATCAATAATTTGATAATTACTTTAGGTTATTATTTTACATGTAAAATATATTGTGGGAGATTAAGTTGATTTAATTTTCTTTACTAAGATCTGTTTCTTTAAACAACTCAGCTAATTTTAAGTGTTTACAGAGAATTATTGGTTGTGTTAAGCCTTTTGTTTGTGACCTCTCTGTCAAACCTAAGTCACATATTTACAAACAATTTATTTAGTTATGTTATAAGATTTGTCCAATATCAGACAGAATTTATTGTAACATATTTTATTTATTATTTGTTTCAGACCACACACACACACACACACACACACTCTCCCACACATACCTGCGAAAACTAATGCATACCCACATCCGAAACCTGTGCTAACTACCAACTGCTGCAGTTCACTCTGTTCATCGTTCAATAAAAAAGGAAACCTCAGTCTCTCTCCAAGCGTCTTCATTCTCTGACAGTAATCAAAGTCCATGATCTGCCGCCTCAACCAGCAATCCTCTAGCGAGGCTCGACTTTCCCTCGCACAACTCCCTTTATTTAGAAAGTTTCAGTTCATAATTATTCTCTCCCAAAAAACAAAACACTAATAATAATTGAAAGTGTAAACTTATGTCAGGTTTTATAACATGACAGAAATGTCATGTCATTTTAACAAACTACACGTCTTTTCTCTGAACCTTTAGATCGGGGTCTCAAACTCGCGGCCCGCGGGCCATCTGCGGCCCGCAGGATGATAATTTGCGGCCCCCGTCTTCATATGAAAGATTACTGTTAGTGCGGCCCGCAAGGCTGATATGAATGACAGTTGTTGTGTGCAGAGCTGAACGAACCAATCACAGTGAGGTATATGGCTCTGGAGGCGGGACATCAGCGGGCTGTCCAGTACCTCCTCACTCTTTCATTAGTTCCTCCAGTCAGCTAGGAGGAGGAGCCATGAAGCAACAAACGCGATTTGATTTATGTGATAAATATGCGTGCCCCGCGCGGGGAAATTGCTGCTCGCGGCTTGTCAAAAGATGTGTTTCTGTCGCCGCGTGTCGCGCGTCTGTGAATCTTAAGGTTCACACACCGGCTGTGTCGGCGCGCATTCCAGTCCATGTAAACGCGAGTAGAAGTCCGATATAATGATACGCGCTGATGCAGCTGGCGCGCACCCCACACCTCCAAAGAATGGAAATACACAGATCCGATTTAATTACTGTGAGGAGTTCTCCAAAAATCTAATTTTTTCGTTACCGGGGCTTCTCTCTCACTGAAGGAGGATATGTTAATACAGACATTTGAAACTGAATAAAAATAATGAGTTTTCTCTAGTCAGTCAATATGTGGTTTATTCAGTTGTCTGTATCTGTTGTTTGGTCATTATTATTATTTTATTTATTTATTACTAATTTATTTGTTTTTTTAGTCATCTTTTAATGTACATGGTAAAAAAACAAGAAAACAACAATAGAAAATTCCATATAAATTATATATAAAAACAATAAACCTCTACTATGTAGTTCAAAATGGAGTAGGAAGAAGTTTAAAAAACTTTTTTTAATCCTACCCCCTAGCAAAATATCTTAAGTTTAATCTTCAATATAAACTATTTCAGAACCGGACATTAACTACCCTTTTTTATATTTATATATAAATCAACACGCTCAAAGATCTATACACGTCGTTCATTATTTATTCATTATTTTGTGTTAAAAATAAAGATATTTGAGAACATTGGAATGTTTTCTCAGCGATTTTCTTTTGAAAATCCTGATGCGGCCCGGCCTCACCTAGACTCTGCCTCCAGCGGCCCCCGGCTGATTTGAGTTTGAGACCCCTGCTTTAGATGAACACATTCCTTACTTTAAACCATCAACTTTTATCAAAGCTCTCAAGTTTATTTCTAGTCATTTTTTATCATCTTGACCAATTTTTTAAGAAATTAACTTTGTTCAATCACAAATGTGTTTTCCAATTACAGAAGAGCAAAGATTAAAACTAGTGAAGAACAATAAAATAATTATTTTAAAGTTGTTGTTTTAATGTCATGCATAAAAACACGCTTATGTAGAAATATATGCAGCATTTTTGCATAATTGTGTGTAATACAGACCATTGTGTTGTGGTTGTGAGTCACAATGAATGGAGCACCGAATGAGTGTGTGTTTGTGTTGCTGAGGTCAGTGTGAGCAAATGCTAGAAATTCCCAGCACACCTGAAATGTAGCAATAGCGAGCTCTTAAAGGGGCCCTACCATGAAGGTTCTACTTTTTGAGGTTTTAAATGCATTTTACTGTTCATTCCTCACTATAAAGAACCCCAAAGAAGCATTTTGATCCATTCATGGATTTAAGAAAAGTCCTCTAAAAACCTGAACTGTCTGCAGCAGACCCTCCCATACCCACGAAAACGAGCGGTTGGAAACCGACGTAAGATCGATGCCAACTGTGGGTGCATTTTCTGTATGCGGAAGCAAATCGGTTGCACCGCTCTCCCGCATGCGCGAACCACACGATACTTCCGCTAAAGCATTTTCCGGTCTTCGGTCGGTAACAACAATAATAACCTTGTAGGATGTTAATATAGCACTTAAAATGTTTATCCATCCATCCATTTTCTTGACCGCTTCTTCCCTGTCGGGGTCGCGGGGCGCCGGAGCCTATCCCTGCTACTGAAGGGCGAAGGCGGGGTACACCCTGGACAGGTCGCCAGTCTGTCGCAGGGCCTCATTCACACACCCAGTCACTCACACATTCACACCTAGGGGCAATTTAGAGTCATCAATCAACCTATGAAGCATGTGAGGAAGCCGGAGTCCCCGGTGAAAACCCACGCATGCACGGGGAGAACATGCAAACTCCACACAGAAAGGTCCCAGCCGGGAGTCGAACCGGGGCCTTCTCGCTGTGAGGCAAGAGCGCTAACCACTGCGCCACCGTGCAGCCCTTAAAATGTTTATCATAGTGAAAACATTCACTTATTGTTGAAAAAACGTAAGGAAAAAGACACGTTAAGGATCAAGACCTTACGATCTTGCAGTGACTACAAACAGACTACAAATGTTTTCTTCTTCTGCTGTTTTATATGACGGCAGTTTACTCCCTAAGCTAAGAGGATACAGCGCCACTTCAAGACGCTTTATTTTCTCCGGTAATCCAAACACGTTATTGATGGTAACTCAGTGGCTTTTTTTCGCACTGTAATCCAGTCAGGAGAAGCTCTCGGTTGTTGAGAAAAAAAATAAATTCTTTGACCAAGGAGTTTTAATGTTTGGAAATGACTCTGTGGTATAGTGGGTGAAGACCGGAAGTGACGTATGGTTCGCACATGCGGAGTAAGCGGTGCAACCGATTTGCTTCTGCATACAGAAAATGCAGCCACACCAACAGCTCCCTCCAGAAAGAGTCTGTGCTGCAAGCTCCGCCCCCAGACTACAACAAAAACACACCCACCTTCTCCATGGAGCAGTGGCAGGAGATAACTACCTTCCTGCACCAGGAACCGCTCTCTGACCCATCTTTCAATGTAGTCTCACTTTGTTTCCAATCGGACTGAACTTCAGTTCACTCTGAGATTCCTCAGTCTGAATATGAAACGAACCGAGAGCCGAACAACTGAACCAAAACGGCCACCGTACCCAGCAGTCATGTGATGTAAACACGGTAGAAATGAGGTGATCGGTGAGCCGTGGACAAATGTAGAGCATTAGATTGTCATGTTCTCCAAAAGGAAATAATTGTTCCAACTGTTTACTTGTTAGAATGTTTATTTTAACACCACTGAAAAATGTATAACTCTCTTTTCTGTGTCTCCTACGCGGCGCACGCGTGAGCTGCAGCCGTGACGTCATCTTAAATCTCTATTGTAGTTTCAACAGAATTCTCTTAAAAACAAACCATAAAACCACAACGAAGAGACACGGAAACTCATTAACATGTGGTCGGATGAATTCATGCTCAATAAAACAACTTTGAATTGATTCTACCGACGTGTTTTTTAGCGTGAATACCTGTAGCGTCTCCAGTAACCGTCATGCAGGATTCCTCAAACCAGCGGTGAAAGTGAACCTGCTCTTCATACAGACTCAAAATCCATCAGCAAAATAAAGTTTGAAAAAGGGAAAAATCAGACAAGATTTTGCAGACCGCAGACCCGTCTTTCTTATAGTTTTCTTTACAAATAGTTTTGTTCACGCTGGGGAGGCGGGGTCATGTATGACGTCGTGAAATGGGCGGGACCGACAAGGAGCGAAAGGCGGAGACTCAGAAATCGAGTCGTTTTACTTCTGGGTATTACTGACAGAAACATGACTCGTATTTCATAAATAATTTGTTTTTTTATTGTTCCTAATGTAATATATGATCATATATATGGATATAGTTTACTCTGAAAGGCTGAAGAAAATCATAGTAGGGCCCCTTTAATGCAAGCGCATAAGGAAATTCCACGCAGTCCCTGAACGCACCTCGTGCTGCGGCTTTTGTGACAATTAAATCCATTAAATCTGCGTAATAAAGTCAGGATTAAATGTTTGAACCGAGTCTGGGATGTTTGTGGTGACCGACAGTGGAGGAGAAGCAGACTCTGCAGGCTCTGCAGAAACTATGTCCCAGAAAACGACAAGTTTTTAGATTTTTCCTAAAACAGCAGAATCATAATGAAAAGAGAACTTTAAAACGCTTTGGAAACAGATGAAATATAGTTGGAGTGGGACTTTAAAATGCTTCACAGAGCTGAAACTTCAACTAAAAAAAAAAACTTTTAAACGTTTTGTGATTAATATATAGCCACTCATGACAGCGCTGCGGCACGAAGCGGCTTTTTTCTGCAGCAGTGTCCCACAATAATCTTGGATTACACCAGTGCTTCTCAATTCTTTTCTCTTACGCCCCCCGATGAAGAACTTACCCTTTCACACCCCCTATAACTTTCTGCTGCAAATATCATCGTTTCATTAGTCAATTTCCTCAAGTTAAACGTATGTCTCTTCAAAATATTGTACCTTTATCATCATAAAAGAATATTGTAGTGACTAACGTTGTTGGGGCTCTGTTATATGTGTTAATGTGTTCTGTGTTACATCGTTGCTCCAGTGTGATTGGATGAGTGTGAGAGTGGGCGGAGGAGCAGGACAATATAAGGGGGGTCGCAGGTGCATGAAGGGAATGAACGAGGGACGAGCAAATGAGAGCTACTACTCTTTTGACTGTGTTTTAGTTCATAAACTTAAATTCCAACATTATTCTGCATTTCAGAGCAAAAATACATCGTCAGATAATATTTTACTAAACATCACAAATCCACCATCTTGGACGTCACAAATATTAATTCTCTGATTTTCTGGAGCAGATCGTGAGTATCTGAGCACTCTCTAGTGAACATATCTATAGAGTGGAGCTGAAGCTCAGAGTCACACTGACCTTCTGACATGTGAGAGCTGGCCACACTTTGGACATGACTTCTGTCTCTTCTCTTCCTCTGATCTCTGTTCTGTGGCTCTGTCTCTTCATCTGGAGTTGATGTTGATTCTTCATGTTGGTTTCCTTCTTCATCCTGAGTATCAGTTCCATTAAAGCTCTGCTGATTGTTTCCATCTGCTTCACTGTCAACATGTTCCTCCAAAGCAGGAATCTCCATCAAGGTTTCAGTCTCCTGCTTCAGATCAAGCTGCTCTTCATCCTGACTGATGCAGAGTTCTCCTGGTTCCTCTTTCATCGGGGAAGGTTCTGGATCCTGCAGTTCCTCTGGAGTCTGTGGAGGTTCTGGATTCTCCTGGTCCACTCTGAAGTTCCTCTGCTGGTTGCAGAGATCCTCTTCAGTCGACCAATGCTGGGGGAGGACTGCAGGGACACAAACACAAGAAGGGGGGGCTTTTAGACGCTGACAGGACTTTAGTGGATTGTGGTGTATGATATATACACTAAACTTCATGATGAATGAAAACAGCAGCAGTTCAGAGTAGGGCTGCCACGATTATTTGATTAGTCGCGACTACGTCGACTATTAAAATAGTCGAAAACTATTTTGGTCGTCGAAGCGTCGTTTTTTTGCTATTTTTTTCCTTGTTTTGATCTCAAAACTACGGTGCACGCTTTCTAATGCCGGGTCTGCCGTTCTCTTCACACATGCGCAGTGGTGCTAATCCGGTTAGCAGTGATGTTACAGGGTAGGCTGGAGTATCAACAACAATACAACGACACGCTAACGGAACTCAAAAATGTGGGGAAACATAAGAAAAATGAAAGAGGAAAATTGTCCAATGTCATTTCTTTAAGGCAGAACTTGTGTTCCATGAGATCACTATGGCTGTTCGTGAAGATGATGCATGTTGTGACTGAGTTTGATCACGTTGAACAGAGAGCTTCGTCTAGCTAAGCTAACATCGGCGCTAACACAGCTAGCTCTGCCGCGGCAGTTATCCGGGTTTAAATGGATCCTGTTCGGCTGTCAATAATGCTGTTTGGAGATAATCCATCAGATGTGCAGCAGATCCGTGTCTACGGCACTTCTGTCTGCATGATGAACGTTTCATAATCCGCGCTCTTTGAACCAAACGCCGCGAGGGCGGCGCAGATAATGAGTTTACACTGGAAATGAACCGCTCGTCCAAGGCTTCATTCATATTCTGCGCCACGATCACGTTGTTCAGTTCGAATAGCGGATTATGAAACGTTTACCGCGCAGACAGAGAGGCTGTGTGTCGGTACGCATCTACTGCGGAGTTGTGGAGCGATGTGCGAGTCCCAGAAGTGAAGTAGCTCGCATAAAAGTCCAGAGCTAAGTTGACAAGTGTAGCATAACATTAGCGGAATAAGCATACGATTAAATGTAACTTAAAGTCACAAAAACGACAACAAACAGCATAGTAACCACAACATTAAAGAAGTAACACAGATTTAAGGGCGGTCCACCAAACTGAAAAATATGATTTAATTTCGTTCTGCGCATGTGCAGTGGATGTAGGTAGTGAAAGAATGAAAGAACTGATGTACATTCTAACATCCCCTGCTTTTCTCCCTTTTTGAAAATATACATTTCCCCACTTTTTTAAAGATGTAATGTCTTAAAGCTCTTTGTTTCTATGGACATTCTCAGGTTTTTTATGTATAGGAATATCTTCAGTTCAAAGATGTTATTAGTGTTTTGCTTTAATAAATGGGCCTCAGTGAGCAAATATTTTGAGTGCGTTTATATCTGCCAATATCTTTTGAAATACTTTACACATGTTGTATTAAATATACATATTAAAGCTTTAAAAAATATTTGAAGGCTTGTATTTAGTTTTCTGTTGTTGATTCAGATTACCTCATTTGATTTAAGTTTCGTCTTAATGCCATAAACAAATTAGGAAGAAAACCTGCATGATTCATTAAAGGCTTAATAAATTATTGTCTTTATTTCTAGTTAGCATATAGCTTAAACACTTCAAGTTTAAAGCCAATTATGGTTAAGATGAGTGTTTTACATCCAGTCGCCGGACAAACCGATTAGTCGACTAATCAAAAATAATAATCAGAGATTAGTCGACTATTGAAATAATTGTTTGTGACAGCCCTAGTTTAAAACAGATTTTATTATTTGTTTCGTTTGTTATGAGGACTCTAGGCTTGTGATGACGCAGTCAGTCATTTATATCTAGCTTATTAAGTCTGTCGATTATGAAGGCTTTAAGGAAGAAGAGGATGAAGAAGTTCTTTCTGTCACGCTCTGTGGGGAAATTCAGCTTCAAAGTAGAGCTTTTCAAAATGGCAGAGAATGAAAAATTACTTGAAAAAGACTAAAATCTTTGATTTGTCCAGACAATAAAGATCAGGAGATCCCATGTCCCTGAAATGATGTGGTTTCTGCTGCAGGTTTTGCCGCTATCTGAATCCAACAACAACAAACTCAATCAGCTCAGATTTCTAAGAGGAAATGTTTTCTCAGGAACATTGTTCTAGGCTGATGGAAAATTGAAAATGTTGAAAAACATTCATTTGGATCAGTCAGGGAGAGAGGGAACACCTGATTGGACTACTGTTGGTGGAAGAAGGAGAGGAGGAAGGCGGGTTCATAGGGAGAGGGAGAAGAGGAAAGTCACTAGTGTTGGACTGAGAGTTGGGACTTTGAATGTTGGAACTATGACAGGAAAGGGTAGAGAGTTAGTGGACATGATGCAGAGGAGAAAGGTAGACATACTGTGTGTCCAGGAGACCAGGTGGAAAGGTAGCAAGGCTAGAAGTTTAGGAGCAGGGTTCAAGTTGTTCTATCATGGTGGAGATGGGAAGAGAAATGGAGTAGGAGTTATCCTAAAGGAGGAGTTTGTTAGGAGTGTTGTGGAGGTAAAAAGAGTGTCAGATAGAGTGATGAGTCTGAAGATAGAAATGGAGGGTGTCATGTTCAATGTTGTTAGTGGGTATGCCCCACAGGTAGGATGTGAGCTGGAAGAGAAGGAGAAGTTCTGGTTGGATCTTGATGAAGTGATGATGAGCATCCCTGGAAATGAGAGAGTTGTCATTGGTGCAGATTTCAATGGTCATGTTGGTGCAGGAAACCGAGGTGATGAGGAGGTGATGGGCAGGTTTGGTATCCAGGAGAGGAATGTAGAAGGACAGATGGTGGTTGATTTTTCAAAAAAGATGGAAATGGCGATAGTGAATACATTCTTTGAGAAGAGACAGGAACATAGAGTGACCTATAAGAGTGGAGGTAAACGCACACAGATAGACTACATCTTGTGTAGACGCTGTAATCTGAAGGAGATCAGTGACTGTAAAGTAGTGGTCGGTGAGAGTGTTTCCAGACAGCATAGGATGGTGGAGTGTAGGATGACTCTGGTGGTGAAGAAGATGAAGAAAGAGAGGGCAAAGGCAGAGAAGAGGACAAACTGGTGGAAGCTGAAAAAAGAAGATTGTTGCATGACTTTTAAGAAACAGTTGAAACAGGCTCTGGGTGGTCAGGAGGTACTCCCAGATGACTGGATAACTACAGCTAATGTGATCAGGGAGACAGGTAGGAGTGTACTTGGTGTGTCATCAGGAAAGAGAGTTGATAAGGAGACTTGGTGGTGGAATGAGGAGGTGCAGGAGTGTATACGGAGTAAGAGACTAGCTAAGAAGAAGTGGGACACTGAGAGGACTGAGGAGAGTAGACAGGAGTACAGGGAGATGCAGCGTAAGGTGAAAGTAGAGGTGTCAAAGGCCAAACAAAGAGCTTATGATGACTTGTATGCTAGGTTGGGTAGTAAGGAGGGAGAGACTGACCTGTACAGACTAGCAAGGCAGAGAGATCGAGATGGGAAGGACATGCAGCAGGTTAGGGTGATCAAGGATAGGAATGGTAATGTGGTGACAGGTGTCAGTGGTGTAATGGAAAGATGGAAAGAATACTTTGAAGAGTTGATGAATGAAGAGAATGAGAGAGAACAAAGAGTAGAAGAGGTGACGGTTGTGGAGCAGGAAGTAAGAAAGATTAGTAAAGGTGAAGTGAGAGGGGCTTTGAAGAGGATGAAGAGTGGAAAGGCTCTTGGTCCTGATGATATACCTGTGGAGGTATGGAAGTGTCTAGGAGAGATGGCAGTGGAGTTTTTGACCGGGTTGTTCAACAGGATCTTAGGTGGTGAGAAGATGCCTGAGGAATGGAGGAGAAGTGTGATGGTGCCCATTTTTAAGAATAAGGGAGATGTGCAGAGTTGTGGTAACTACAGAGGAATAAAGCTGATGAGCCATACAATGAAGGTGTGGGAAAGAGTAGTGGAAGCCAGACTAAGAGCAGAAGTGAACATTTGTGAGCAGCAGTATGGTTTCATGCCAAGAAAGAGCACTACAGATGCAACATTTGCTTTGAGGATGTTGATAGAGAAGTACAGAGAAGGTCAGAGAGAGCTCCACTGTGTCTTTGTAGATCTGGAGAAAGCTTATGACAGAGTGCCCAGAGAGGAACTATGGTATTGTATGAGGAAGTCTGGAGTGACAGAGAAGTATGTCCGAGCAGTGCAGGACATGTATGAGGGCTGTAAGACAGTGGTGAGGTGTGCTGTAGGGGTGACAGAGGAGTTCAAGGTGGAGGTGGGATTACATCAGGGATCAGCTCTGAGCCCCTTCCTGTTTGCAATGGTGATGGACAGACTGACGGATGAGGTTAGACAGGAGTGGAGGATGCTGAAGACAGGCTTAGATGGAGGAAACTGATTCGCTGTGGCGACCCCTGAAGGGAAAAGCCAAAAGGAAAAGAAGAAGATGTGTCTTCCATTCATTGGAGGTGAGGTGCTGCTCGCTGGAGTCAGAGTGCAGTAGAGTTATAATGGGCATTCTGCTAGCTTTTTGGACAATTTTGGCATTTATTAAGGTATTTTAGGCTACTTTGGAGTTCAGCAAATATTTCAGCTACATGTAAGTTATTTAGCTAATCTAAGCTTTTATTTTGTTTGTTAAGGTTCAATTTGGAGTTTAGCCATTACTTCAGCTGCAGGTTAGCTATTTAGCTAATTTAGGCTTTTTTTGTTTGTTTTTTATGCCAGTTTGGAGTTTAACAAATACTTAACTATCAGTTTCAGCATTTTTAGTTATCGATTTCAGCATCTTCAAATTTAGCTTACAGCATTCACATTAGCATTATCACAGGTAATGCTATATATCTAGTTTTTAGTTAGTTTAAGGCTAATGATGGTTAAGATGTGTGTTTTACATCCAGTTTGCGAATGACCTGATTAGTCAACTATTTGGAAAAATTAATCAGTGATTAATCAACTATTAAAATAATGGTTTCTGGCAGCACTAGTGTGAACTGTGGAACTTTTCATCATGGTGTTCTCTGACCTCATCTCCCAAGAAAAACTCCAGAAGAGCTCAAAGAGACTCAAAGACAGAAGGAAGTTTGAAGGTTTCTGTTGAACTGTGCCATTGACTGTATAAGAAAAAATTGGACTGAGCAAGCCCCCCTACTTCCGTGTTCCATATAGGAAGTACCACTGGGTTGCAAAAAGGCCAAAGTCCCATTGACTTCCATTGAGAATAAGACAGTTATTTCTCAGTCATTTTATATGTCAGAATAATCATTCTTCCTCTGCTACTTTCTGCTTAACTTCTTTTTTCAACAATGACTTGTAGAATTCTCCGGCATTATTAAAGTAGAAGCTGTTTACATCCTGCGGTCTCGTGGTAGAGGCGTGGAAAGAGGCGGACGGTTGCAATAAACTCACTCCAGATTGGCGACAGTACTTCCTGTAGATTCCATGACTCAGCTATGACTCAGACCAATCGCTGAAGATGGGTTGCAGACATTTGCAAAATGGCGATAGCCGTTTGAGGAAGTGACTGTGAAAGCGGTGGCCTACTTTCACAAGGAGAGGAGGTAATGCATTTCCAATGGGGGACTTCATGGCTCAAGAAGTCCAGTATTTTTACACTCAATGAACTGTGCTGAAACTCACTGCTGCACTCAGACTGATGAGAAAAGCACAGAGAAGCAGTTTGTTGACTTCAGTCTTCTTCACACCTCCTGATGGAGCTCTGTGATCTGAGCTCAGTCCTGAGTTCAGCAGTCAGAACTGGACTTGAGGAGTCCAGCTTTGGAACCTGCAGAGAACCAACAAACAGCAGAAAGCCACACTGTGGGAAAGACTCCACACTTCTGACTGATGTTCACGTCCACTTTATTCTTCACAGGAAAGATTGAGACAGAACACTGAGAACTAAAAAGAACAGAGAAACACTTCTAATCTCTGATACAAAACAGGAATCACAACAACACAAACACCAGTCCACCTCTTCCTTAATACATTTTTACAAAATCTTTCCTTCACAAAACTGTTGTTTACTAACACGACTCAACAAAATATAAACTGTCATTTTATATTTAGACAATATAGAAATGTTCACAAATCATATAAAAATGTAAAATGACTTAGAGACGTTTAAAAATATTTCTAATTGACTAATGATGCATTCACATCGAACATGGCAGGCGCAGTGGAGACGTAAGGTCTCAATGTTAGGTCAATGTAAAGACCCGACCTGACGCTGCGCGATTTCCGCGGCCCGTCAACCAATCAGGGACCCAGTTTTGGGCACGTGACATTTTCAGTGACCAGATCAAATGGTAAGAATAAAAATTCAAGATGGCGGCTCAATGCGAGGATTTTGGTCTTTATCCTCTATGCACTTTGACAGATGTGGTGAAAACAAACGGCAATGTGCTTGTCAATGACTCTGTAGAGTTCTCCAAAACCTCTAGACCCAAGCTACTCGCTCAGCAAAATCCAAGAAGTGAAAACGAATGAACTCCAGAACAACTTCGGCGGTTTCTTCGCGGCATGAGCATCAATGCATTGAGCCTTGATTTGACATGTGTCAGTAGAGAGGAAGCAGACACGAATTTGACGCGCCTGCTGTGTTCGGTGTGAAAGCACCATTAGACATCATTGTCTCAGCATGAACTACAACCACAATGGTTACCTTAACAATATCGTAAAAGTACAAAATTCAAAAATCAACATTACCATTTCTTTAAAAATTAAATCTTACTGTCGTTATTAAAAAAAAATCTATTTAAGTGTATTTCATGAACATTTTTTAATTTGCAGTTAGTTTGTGACTTTTTCTTTACAAATGGAGATTGTTTTTTTTTTACTGTGTTTTATGCTTTTGTTTTTTTTTTCTTTACATGGTTGAAATAAATCTAAATCTAAAAATTCAAATGAGTTACAGGGTTCCCCTGCTTATTCACTTTTCAGTACTCACCAATTCACGTATTCATGAAATGTTTCCATCATGCGACTTCTCCAGTTCATCACAAAAACTCAGACGACTCAAGACGCTTCTATGTAACTTTTTTTCCCAAAGATGCAGTAGGAATTTCCCCAGAGGGGAATGGATATGAAGAAAACGGCAACTCCCCCTCCCTCTCAATCGCAGACGTCTCTGTCCCTAACCCCAGGGAATAAGGGGGGGAAGCTGTATTTCTGCAAGCTCCTTTCCTTCTTCTGAATTCCAGAAGTTTTAAAGGTGTTTAGCCTGAGGGGGTGCTGGGAGCACACACTTCCAGGAAGGGGCTGTTCCCCCACATTCATTCATACGTATGAATATGAAGACCCAGTCGTTCTCAGGGTTTGGGCTGGTACTCACAGAGCAAGGTTGGAGAGCATTGCTCAGAGATGAATGGAACAAAATACCGCTTTGCTAGTTTTTTTTTTTGTGTGAGGAAATATTATTATGCACTTAAAAGCTCTTTTAAGGCTCTGCAACTGTTGGGAGTTATTTAGCAGATTTGCGTGGGCCCTCTGGAGTTTTGAACATTTATTCACATTTTAAATTCTAATTTTCTGAGAAGGAAAACCTGGGGGTTTCATACCCTCTTAAATAACATCACCAAAAAATGGGTTACATGTCTAAAATCTTTAGTGCACTCATTCTCTTAGAAAAGGAATAGAATAATTTTCAACAAAATTTTAATTTTTCTATATAAACTTACTTTCTTCACTTCCTGATGCCTGCTGTAAATTTTCCTTTGTTTTTTTTTAAGTAGCAAATTTTAACTCCATTGAATGAGTTCTCATGTGTCTTTTGAGAGTAGTTTTTTTACTAAAACTTCTGTTACATGCTTTACATGTAAAAGGCTTCTCTCCTGTATGAGTTCTTATGTGTATTTTGAGATTAGCCATCTGCCTGAAACTTCTATCACATTCTGTACAAGGAAAAGGTCTCTCTCCTGTGTGAGTTCTCATGTGTGCTTGGAGACTGTTTGTTTGACTATAACACCTGTCACATTCTTTACAAGAAAAAGGCTTCTCTCGTGTATGAGTTCTCATGTGTATTTTGAGACTATGCATATGACTAAAATGTTTTGGACACTCTTTACAAGAAAAGGGCTTCTCTCCTGTGTGAGTTCTAATGTGTGATTTAAGATGAGATAATTGACAAAAACCCATATCACATTCTTTACACGTAAAAGGCTTCTCTCCTGTATGAGTTCTCATGTGTGTTTTGAGACTAGATATTTGACTAAAACTTCTGTCACATTCTTTGCATGTGAAAGGCTTCTCTCCTGTATGAGTTCTCATGTGTGTTTTGAGACTAGATATCAGACTAAAACTTCTGTCACATTCTTTACACGTAAAAGGCTTCTCTCCTGTATGAGTTCTCATGTGTTTTCTGAGACTAGATATTTGACTAAAACTTCTGTCACATTTTTTGCATGTGAAAGGCTTCTCTCCGGTATGAGTTCTAATGTGTGTTTTGAGAGTAGATATTCGACTAAAACTTCTGTCACATTCTTTACACGTAAAAGGCTTCTCTCCTGTATGAGTTCTCATGTGTTGTTTGAGAGTATAAATTCGACTAAAACTTCTGTCACATTCTTTACATGTAAAAGGCTTCTCTCCAGTATGAGTTATCATGTGTGATTTGAGATTAGAAACTCGACTAAAACTTCTGTCACATTCTTTACACATTAAAAGCTTCTCTTCTATACGAGTTCTCACGTGTGCTTTAAGGGAAGTTCTTTGATTAGTACTCCTATCACATTCTTTACCACAAAGAGGTTTCTCTCCCCTGTGAGTTCTCATGTGTGTTTTGAGATAAGATAAAAGGCTAAAATGTTTATCACATTCTTTACACGTAAAAGACTTCTCTCGTGTGAGTTGTAATGTGAGTTCTTAATTTGAACCAGGAGCCAAACATTTTACCACATTCTTCACAGACATAAGGTCCTTCATCAGACTTAGTTTTCATGTGGGCAGACATATTATGAGCAGTTCTTATTCCTTTACCAGACTTGATATGGGAAAGTCTCTTTTCTTTAGGGGATTGCTTGGTTTTCTTAACCGAAGTTGCTTTCTTGAACTTTTTTCTAACATCAGAGTCACACTGACCTTCTGACATGTGAGAGCTGGCCACACTTTGGACATGACTTCTGTCTCTTCTCTTCCCCTGATCTCTGTTCTGCTGCTCTGTCTCTTCATCTGGAGTTGATGTTGATTCTTCATGTTGGTTTCCTTCTTCATCCAGATCATCAGTTACAGTAAAGCTCTGCTGATTGTTTTCATCTGATTCTGTAAAAACATGTCCCTCAAAGGTAGAAATCTCCATCAAGGTATAACTTTCTTTAATCTGTATGGTTTGTGGTTCCTCCTGCTCCTCAGTCTGTTGAGGTTCTTGTTCTTCCTGCTCCTCTTCTCTCTGTTGAAGTTCTGGTTCCCCCAGTTCCTCTTTTGTCTGTGTAGGTTCTGGATCATTCTGTTCCACTCTGAAGTTCCTCTGCTGGTTGCAGAGATCTTCATCTTCTATCAACCAATGCTGGGGGAGGACTGCAGGGACACAAATACGAGAAAGTCTGAGACCTGTTAATGTTTTTTGTGTTGTTATCAAATACATTTTTAATCACCTCAGTCAGAAGCCCTACAGTTTGAAACTTTAGAAGTCCATCAGTCCTACCATCCATTTCCTAAATCCTCTAAATCCCTTTCGGGATCATGGGAATCTCTAAGTCTACGGGTGTAGATTTGAGTTGCAGGACATAGACATAAGTTATTAATTTTATGA
Source organism: Oryzias melastigma (assembly GCF_002922805.2). Classification (NCBI taxonomy): domain Eukaryota; kingdom Metazoa; phylum Chordata; class Actinopteri; order Beloniformes; family Adrianichthyidae; genus Oryzias; species Oryzias melastigma. The sequence goes on along the minus strand of NW_023416984.1, from coordinate 19,336 downwards.
CTTTAAACTCAACTCTCATTTTAACAGCTATAACTCATGACTTGAATTGCTTTTCCTGAAGTGGACTCAGCAAGGTTTCCCATCAAAGACTTCAGACAGTTTTTTGATGAATACCTTTTGGACAATATTTCTAAACAAAGCACACAGAAAATCCAGACCATGTCCTCAAACTAGATGGGTCTTCACTGGAGCAGTTTATTGATACTGGAGAACACAAGCATTTTTGGTTTACCTCGGTCAAGGATGTACTGGTCTAGAGCAGTGTTTTTCAACCTTTTTGAGCCAAGGTACACTTTTTCCATGAAAAAAATCCTGTGGCACACTAGCATCCAAAAAGGTAACAAATTTGAGTCTGTATTGATAAACAGTCCCTCCACAATCTAGTGTACTTTTTTTTAATAAGCAGGAAGCGTCATTGCAGTGCAGAGGTGCTGTCACTTTAACCCAGTGTTTCTCAATCTCAATTCACTCCCCCACCACAACCCCCCCGCCCACACACAACTTTCTGCTGCAGATATCGTTGTTATCACTAGTCAATTTGCTCCAGTCAAACGTATATCTCTTCAAAATAGTCTACATTTATTATCACTGAAGAATGATTAAAAAAAAAAACTTTTAAATAATCAGTTTTTATGCTTTTTTCCCCCAAGAATCCTTCCAAATCTTTCAAAGTAAAAACGACGGTCTTTCCTTGTTCCCCTCCACAATAGTGATTGGAATTCTGTCTCTTCTCAGAGAATCCATTCTTTTGCATTAGCTCTACGAAAACAGCGACTCTTCCATCCATCTTCTTCCGCTTCATCCGGGACCGGGTCGCGGGGGCAGCAGTCTAAGCAAAGATGCCCAGACTTCCCTCTCCCCGGCCACTTCCTCCAGCTCCTCTGGGGGGACCCCGAGGCGTTCCCAGGCAAGCCGAGAAACATAGTCTCTCCAGCGTGTCCTGGGTCTTCCCCGGGGCCTCCGCCCAGTGGGACATGCCCGGAACACCTCACCAGGGAGGCGTCCAGGAGGCATCCGGACCAGATGCCCGAACCACCTCAACTGGCTCCTCTCGATGCGGAGGAGAAGCGGCTCTACTCCGAGCTCTCTCCGGGTGACTGAGCTCCTCACCCTATCTCTAAGGGAGCGCCCAGCCACCCTGCGGAGAAAACTCATTTCAGCCGCTTGTAGTCGGGATCTCGTTCTTTCGGTCACGACCCAAAGCTCATGACCATAGGTGAGTACTGGAACGAAGATCGACCGGTAAATTGAGAGCTTTGCTTTCTGGCTCAGCTCTCTTTTCACCACAACGGACCGGTACAGCGACCGCATAATAGCGGACGCAGCTCCAATCCGCCTGTCGATCTCACGCTCCGATCTTCCATCACTCGTGAACAAGACCCCAAGATATTTAAACTCCTCCACCTGAGGCAGGAGCACTCCACCCACCGAGAGAGGACAAACTACCTTTCTCCGGTCGAGAACCATGGCCTCAGACTTAGCGGTGCTGACCCTCATCCCAGCCGCTTCACACTCGGCTGCAAACCGCTCCAATGCATCCTGGAGGTCCCGGTTCGATGGAGCCAACAAAACAACATCATCTGCAAAGAGCAGAGATGAAATCCTGTGGTCCCCAAACCAGATCCCCTCCGGCCCCTGGCTGCGCCTAGAAATTCTGTCCATAAAGACTATGAACAGAACCGGTGATAAAGGGCAGCCCTGCTGGAGTCCACCGGTACGAACTCCAACACCTGGCGGCTGAGCTGGGGGCTCACGAGTAAGCCCACCCCAGCCCGTCGCCTCTCTGCGACTCTTTCTGCTACCAAATGACTTTTTAGGTTGTTGTTTGCTTTATTTAATTTCTTATAAACTACTATGTAACATTATGCACAAAATCCATAATGTAAACATGTTTTATTCATATAAAGTGTAAATTGTTTATATGCTGTTATTTATCCCTTCCAGATAAAATGTAAAAAATAAATGATAAAAGAACTGTTAAGTATTCAGTTTTGAACTCTATACATTTTAAGCTTTTTTCCTTTTAAACACATTTGAAGTGAACAACACAAAACTCTGCAACCACAACACAAAATACAAATGAAAGTGTGCAAAACCAACAAAGACTTTTATCCACAATAACATAAAGACAAAAGTGTCTCAGCTTTGAGGATATAATCGGTTTTCTTCTCTTGCTCAGTTTCAGAGAAGATTCTCAGTTTTCAGGTGTCTGGACAGGTTGGTCGTTGAGCCATAAATATATACACACGTGGACAAAATTGTTGGTACCCCTCAGTTAAAGAAGGACAAACCCACAATTCTCAGTAAAATCACTTCAAACTTACAAAAGTAACAATAAATAAAAGAATATAGAAAATGAAACAATCAAAATCAGCCATCACCTTTGAATTGTTGATTAACATAATTATTAAAAAAAACAAACTAATGAAACAGGCCTGGACAAAAATGATGGTACCTCAATGAAAGATTGAAAACTATTTGACCAGAGTGACATGATTAACTCCCTGCTCTTGTTTAGTGGATGAACACCCCTCCCCCTTCCCTTAATGTACCTGTAAAATACAATATAACATAAAAAGCAAAAAAATATACATGTATATATATAGTAGGGCTGGGCGATAAAATGATAATTATCGTTATTGCGATATTACTTTTTTTCGATAGTGAAATGAGTCTACTGCGATAAACTTTCATTTTAAATGAACACGGGAGAAACCCCCGGAAGAGCCGCCCTTCTTCTTCTTCTTACGGAGCGGCTGATTCTAGGAGCCCAGACTGAGAGGGGGGGCACGGAGGCCCCGAATGCTGACAAAAAGACACAACAGAAAACATTATTTCAGTAAACCAATAACCAATATATAATCGCAAATACTTTTATTTTTAATGTCAAGGTAACAATGTTTATATATTTTGTTCTGGAAACATCGTCACCGGACCCCCCTCCTCTACATTGAAAATGGTTCTGGCTGGGTTATTCTTCCGCAGCTGTTTGTGACCGACAGATCCACAGAGTGTGAGGGAGAGAAGACACGCTTTAAAATCAAGAGTTTAAACACCTGATTTAGAGGAGAACCTCCATGAAAAAAGAAAAAGGAGACAGTGTGTCTATTGTCGCGCGGAGCGGGGGGAAGAGCGGGGCTGAAAGAGGAGAGAAGGAGAGACTGCGCATGCTCGTAACAGCCGCGCGCAGGGGGGCGGGGACTCGATTGTGGCTGTGGAGCTGAGATGAGTTTGAGTATGGGGTAAGATAACTGTCAAAAGGAAATGTATTCATAAATAAAATTTTGTATTCACAAAAAGAAATTCATATTCATAAATACATATTTTGTATTCACAAAAAGAAATTTGTATTCATAAATACAAAGTTGTGCAAAAATGTATATTTTGTGCCAAACTTACTTTAAAAATACGAATACAACATTTATTTTTACGTTTAACATGTCTCTTGAGAATACGAATTTTCCTCGTTTTGAATACGACTTCTCTCTGTCTTGGATACGGATTTCTCCTGTTACCCAACTGTCAAAACTACGTCACGGGGTCACAGGCTTATGCATCGAGTGCCGGAACATCGAGCCGCCGAGCCGGCAAACGACGCATGCGCACTGCAGTTTAGCACTCATGGGCTGTGTCCAATAACTTTATTGAACAAACAAAACAACGAAAGCTGTTTTAACTTTGCTAGCTAGATTCCTGTAGCCTGGCCACCGTGAGTTGAACGTGTTGTGAATCATTTAACTCGAAATGATTCTGAGTTTTTTTTTTTTTTAACTTTTACTTTTGGAGGAGTTGGAGCAGATCCATCGCCGCCACCGGCACTTGTTGGTATTTTTCCGGCGGAGACAAAACGATCTGCAGGTACTGTGTACAAACACTAAAAAAAACATCTACGAGCTCTTTTACATATTAGCTTTAGCTAGTTTAATTGAAATATTTATTTACCAACACTATTACAGGTTGTAAAATACACAAATACTGAATTTGTGGGTTTGTGGATTATTCAAGTTTTATTTATTTCACAAGTTATTGCAGTAAATGTAACTTAGTATAAGTACCTACACTTTTGTGAGAATAAAAAACATGTACCAAATAACTACAAAGGGTTTTTATTTTATTAATCATACTACAATAGCATTAAATGTTAATGTTATCTT
>NW_023416984.1:9603-15094 GCF_002922805.2 Oryzias melastigma | reverse complement strand
TATTCTCATGTTCACATATGTGTAATGATGTTTTATAGTTTAATAACAAATTACTTAAAACCACATATTTTTAATATAAATGTATTTCTTGTGTATTTCTTTTTTAACTAGACTAGACCCCTATAATCCAGAATTAACCAGTCTCTCAATCCTGGAGCTGTTTGTCCAACAGTGAAGACCCAAGACCAGACTTCAGAATGAACAGGAACTCTCCTACAGTCTTCCTGAACCTCCTTGATCAGGATCGGGGACATCAGCATCCTCCTGCAAGTGCTGGAGGTGCATCACACCTCTGTACCTCATGTAAGTGAACACACTGCAGTTTTTCAATACTCTTTGGAATACATTTAATTTAAACGTATATATTGCAGGTTGTCACAGCGTGTCCCATCCTCCACAACATCTGCCTCTGTGTTGACGACAACGAGGCCCCAGAGGAAGATGTGGAGGTGATGATGAGGAGGAAGCTGGTTTGGAGGCCACCAGCGGTGCTCTCTGGCAGGACCAACTACCTGCTGAGGTTTCTGCAATGGAGGAGGTACCACATTGATTACTGGTAACAGGTAAGTAAATAATCAAGAGATTTAAAAAAACAAAACTTTATTTCCATTTTATCTTTTTGTCATGGCTCCCCTAGGCCACGCCCCGCAGCTTGTCAGACTGATCACCTCCACCTGTGCTCCTCTCTATTTATACCCTCCTCTCGGCTCCACTCACTGCCGGAACGTTAAGCTATACAGCCTGACTAACTGCCAAGTTCTCAACTTCTTGAAGCCACAGCCTGTTTAAAGATCCCTGTGTTTTCCTCACGCTCCAGGATTCCACGCCAGCGTCTCTCCTACCTGTCTGGACTCCTCCTCCGTTCCTGCCGCTTAAAAGCCACCATTCTGCTGGGATTCGCTGCCTTTCTCCACGCTCTGCATTCCCGGATTCCACGCCGCCTCCAAAAGGTTCTGCCCTAAAGGCACCTCTGCCAGACGAACTTTCTCGCCCAGGACTACTCCCGCTCCAGCGTCCAGTTTCAGCACTCTTCCTCTGCTCCTCTCCCCCGCCACTGTCCGTCATCCACTCTGCTTCCTTGACAACAGCGCCTCCTCCTGGCCGGCGGCAGTACTACTCCCCACAAGCTCAAGGCTCCTAAAATAAATTACTGACTTTTCTCTACTCCTGGGTCTGTCGTGTTTGGTCCGCAACACTTCCTGACAGAACGTTCCGGCCACGATGGATCCAAAGACAACCCAGGAGTTTCAGTCCCAGGTAGAGAGTGCTTTTAGAAATTATGATGTGCGCATGGCAGAGTTTTCTACACAACTATGTAACATAACTGAGAAACTCTCTTCACTGAGTTTATCAGGAGTACCACCTCCTGCTGTTGCTGTTCCACCAGTAAGCGGACCCAAGATAAATCCTCCAGAAAGATACAATGGAGATCCTGCCTCATGTCGTACCTTCCTATGTCAATGCGAGCTGAACTTCTCTCTACAAGAGTCTGCCTTTCCATCAGAGAGGTCCAAGGTTGCATACGTCATCTCACTCCTCACCGGCCGTGCAGCGCAGTGGGCCACAGCTGAGTGGGTTCAAGATTCCGTCATCTGCTCATCTTACAGACGGTTCTCGGAGGAGCTTAAGACGGTTTTCGACCCCATTCAACCCCACAGAGAGGCTGCCCGACAATTAACAAAGATACGCCAAGGCAGGGACACCGTTGACGATTACGTCATACGTTTTCGTACTATGGCAAGCTACAGCAAGTGGAACGAGGAGGCCCTATACGACATGTTTTATGAGGGGCTATCGGACGTCGTCAAGGATGAATTAGCTGCACGAGAGCTTCCAGGTCGTGTCAGTGACTTAATGACTTTGACAGCCCGAATTGACAGGCGCATCCAAGAGAGAAGGAGAGAGAGACCACGTACACCCAGGTTTTTTCGTGAACACTCGCCTTGTCTTGATCCTAAGCAAACCACTTCTTGGCCCAACGGGGAGGAACCTATGCAATTAGGCCAAACCCGACTCTCCAGGGAGGAGAGGGACCGCCGGTTCCAGCAGAACCTCTGCTTTTACTGTGGATCCCCAGATCATCTTATTGAGAGGTGTCCGGTAAAAGATCTGGCTCAACACGTGTGTGAGCCTTTCTCTACTCTCCTCCCCCCAAGTCAATCCAAGAACAAGGGCCTGTTTCCATGTCAAGAACCAGGTACACACACGCACTGTGCTTATTGATTCAGGGGCCGATAGTAATTTCATGGCAGAGAGTACAGTACTCAAGTGGGGTGTCAATGTTTCCTTGTTGCAGCATCCTTTGAGTGTCAAAGCTGTTGATGGACACATCATAACTAACAGTAACTATTTCACAGAACCTGTTAAGATGCAGATTGATAACCACTTTGAGTTCATCAGTTTTCATGTCATAAAAGATACTGATATTCCTGTCATCCTAGGCCTGTCCTGGTTACAACGTCACAATCCACAAGTTGACTGGCGAACAGGGCGGGTCCTGGCCTGGAGTGCAGACTGTCTCAGCTGCTGTCTCGGTGCCACGGGAGTTCATTCCTTTTCTGATCAGAGCAAATCCTGTGTGGAGAAATATCCTGATCTCACCAAGGTGCCCACCATATACCACGACCTCAAGGAAGTCTTCAACAAGGTAAAAGCCACTGCTTTACCCCCTCATCGTCCATATGATTGCCCTATTGACCTCTTGCCGGGTACATCACCACCCCGAGGTCGTATATACTCTCTCTCAGGTCCTGAAAGAGAGGCTATGGAGACCTACATCAAGGATTCACTGGCTGCTGGTCTCATCAGGCCCTCATCCTCTCCAGCGGGGGCTGGTTTCTTTTTTGTTAAAAAGAAAGACGGGGGTTTGAGGCCATGTATTGATTACAGAGGACTCAATGCTATCACTGTACGCAACCGCTATCCTCTTCCGCTAATGTCCTCAGCGTTTGAACTACTCCAGGGAGCCAAGTTTTTTACCAAGTTGGATCTACGTAATGCCTACCATCTGGTCCGAATCAGGGCAGGAGATGAGTGGAAGACAGCCTTCAACACCCCATCAGGCCATTACGAATACCAAGTCATGCCTTTCGGCCTGACCAACGCTCCAGCCGTTTTCCAAAACCTGGTTAATGATGTGTTGGGGGACATGTTAAATCGCTTTGTGTTTGTCTACCTTGATGATATCCTGGTTTTTTCTCAGTCAGAGGCCGATCATGTCAGACACGTGCGCAAGGTCCTTCTACGATTACTCCAGAACCAACTCTTCATTAAAGCAGAGAAGTGCGAGTTCCACACCACTACTACATCCTTCCTGGGAATGGTCATCTCCGAGGGCGTCATCAAGATGGACCCTAAGAAGGTTCAGGCGGTTTTGGAGTGGCCAAGACCTGAGAATCTGAAGCAGTTACAACGCTTCCTTGGTTTTGCTAATTTCTATCGCCGCTTCATCAAGAATTACAGCAAGATTGCCTCTCCATTACACGCACTGACATCATCCAAAAGAAAGTTTTCATGGAACCAGGCAGCAGAATCTGCTTTCCGGGACCTAAAGAACCGCTTCACATCAGCACCGGTGTTGGCCACGCCTGACCCCAAGGGACAATTCATCGTGGAGGTGGATGCCTCCGATTCTGGAGTTGGCGCTGTTCTCTCTCAGCGTGGCCAGGACAACATGTGCCTTCTTCTCTCGTCGCCTGTCCAGTGCTGAGAAGAATTACGACGTTGGGGACAGAGAACTGCTAGCCATCAAGGCTGCTCTGGAAGAGTGGCGGCACTGGTTAGAGGGGTCTGAAACCCCATTTGTTGTATTCACAGATCACAAGAATCTGGAATACCTGAGGACTGCTAAAAGACTGAATTTTCGTCAGGCCCGTTGGGCCCTGTTTTTCAACCGTTTTACCTTTTCTTTGTCTTTTAGACCTGGTTCACGTAATGCCAAGGCTGACGCACTGTCCCGCAGGGATGGTTGTCCTTCGGAGAGGGTGTCCCCCGACTTCATCTTGCCGGCCTCTGCCCGATTAGCGGTCATCAGTACGGACATCGAAGAGGAGGTGCAGTCCGCTACTCTAAACTCACAGTCCCCATCTTCCTGTCCCACAGAATGTCTTTACGTTCCTGACAATCTCATAGCGAGAGTAATTCAGTGGTTTCACGCTTCACAACTGTTTTGCCACCCAGGCCGGAGGAGGACTTTTACCCTAGTGGCCTACCATGAGGAGAGACATAAATGACTATGTGTCTGCTTGTCCTGAATGTGCCCAGGTCAAGTCATCCACGTCTCCACCTTCTGGGCTGCTCCGACCCTTGTCAGTCCCAAGAAGACCCTGGTCCCATATCTCTCTAGACTTTGTCACGGGACTTCCGCCATCCGAAGGGAAGACGGTAATTCTTACTGTGGTGGATCGATTCTCCAAAATGGTCCGTTTTGTTGCTCTTTCCAAACTCCCCACAGCTAAGGAGACCGCTGAAGTCCTGCTTGGCAACATTTTCCGGATCCATGGCATCCCCAGAGATATCGTGTCTGACCGGGGCCCTCAATTTACAGCCACGTTTTGGGCAGAGTTCTGTCGTCTGCTTGGGATCTCCGTGAGTCTGTCCTCCGGTTTTCACCCCCAGTCCAATGGTCAATCGGAGCGTCTAAACCAACAGTTGGAGACCAGCCTTCGCCTCCTTTGTGCCCGTGAGCCGACTTCGTGGTCCCGTAACCTGGTCTGGGTGGAGTATGCCCATAACGCCCTTCCCTCTTCAGCCACGGGATTGACCCCTTTCCAGGTTGTGTTTGGCTACCCACCACCTCTGTTTGCCTCCCAGGAGGGGGAGATTTCCGTCCCTTCAGCCTATGCCTCAGTTCGGAGGTGTCGACAGGCTTGGCGCAGGGCTCGACAGGCTCTCCTGCGGACTGTGGAGACCTACCGCACCGCTGCCAATAGACGCCGTGTCCCTGCTCCTCCCTACCAGACGGGACAGAAGGTTTGGCTTTCCACAAGCAACCTACCTCTTCATTTGGAGAGCAAGAAGTTGGCGCCACGGTTTGTTGGACCCTTTCCCATCTCTAAGGTTGTCAATCCAGTTGCTGTCCGTTTGCGTCTGCCCAGGTCTCTCCGTATACATCCCACCTTCCATGTCTCCAAGGTCAAGCCTGTCAGGACCAGCCCTCTCGTTCCTCCTCCTGCTGCCCCTCCCCCGGCTCGATTCATCGACGGGGGTCCGGCATAAACTGTCAGGCGCCTGCTCCGGTCTCGCCGCCGTGGGCGAGGGTTACAGTACCTGGTTGATTGGGAGGGTTATGGACCTGAGGAGCGTTCGTGGGTTCCTGCCCGTTTCATCCTTGATCCTGCCTTGATCTCCCAATTCCACCAGGACCATCCCGATCAGCCTGCTCGACCGTCTGGGGCCGGTCGTTAAAGGAGGGGGTACTGTCATGGCTCCCCTAGGCCACGCCCCGCAGCTTGTCAGACTGATCACCTCCACCTGTGCTCCTCTCTATTTA
>NW_023416984.1:2817-9024 GCF_002922805.2 Oryzias melastigma | reverse complement strand
AGTGTTTATGTCACTGAGCAGAAAGTGAGCGCTGCTAATTTTAGCTGTACTTTCCCCTTGAGTTTGCAAACTGGCAGGAGGCATTGTGAAAAAAAAAAAATCGCGAGCGAATGGTCACTTTTTTAATATGCGACTCGCTTGCGCCAACTTTAGCACAAACTCCACGCTTCCCAGTCTGGTTTCTCTCTATTAAAATACGATTGCTACCCTGTAATGATTTCCCTCGATCAGATTATTTTATTGTCAAGGTTTTTGCGTTTCATTGCAAATATTGGGCCCCATTTTGTGATTATTTGCGTACTTGTTTGTACCTCTTCAGTTTTTACTAGGGAAGACTCCGTGCCTCGTAATACCGCACATGTGTCATATCCTGTCACATGATGGTGATCTAACCAATTGCAATCTTACACGTCATCAAGTCGTTTGCTCCCGAACCGATCTTTATTTTTATTTATTTATTTATTTTTATTTTCCCGAACCGATCTTGCAGGTCGAGCACATATGGATACCTACACTGCCACTCTCGTTGTCAGATAGAGCTTCAGTTGTTGGTCTATGTCGGAATTCTCACCCTTATCATAACTAACTATAATACAGTGCCCTTGATTTTAAAGGCAATTCGGACACGACACCTTCAAACATCACCGTGTTGTTCCTCTGTCCGTCTTTATTAACAAAGTAATGAGCAACAAAACATCTTTATTTTTTAACAACAAAACATCTTCTACATAAACATGACAACTGATTTTCGCCCTCTAGTGTTCATAAAATGCCTAGGTTTCTGATTAAAAAAATTTATATATATATAAAATGACGCTCACAGTAGTAATATTTTATAACTTAAGTTGTGTATTTTGACCATAGTGATGTTTTAGTTTACTTGTATTGTTATTGCATCAAGATGAATTTACTCATGTATTCTGTATTAACATGTTAGTTCTGAACATATATAAAAGCGGACTTTTCTTAAAAATAGTAATGAAAATGTAAGATTAAACATGATTATAGAAATATATATGTGTATAATTAACTGTTTACATTTTGTATGGCGCCACATTTTTTCCATCTGCTTTGGCAAATCGTACATTTATATACGTCTTCATCATCACAATAGAGCCGGCGTCACCGACCCTGTTCTTCGTGAACTCCACTGCCCTGCTTCAGTAATTCCTGATTAGCTGGATTGGATGAGCTCCGTTTCTGATCGACTGAACACACCTGATCAGGTGAGCAGAAGTAGCTGAAACAGGTTTAGCTGCTAAACAAACAGGACAGGAGCTCAATAACAACAGAGTTGGTGACCATTACTGTAGAGTTGAGTGTTTTTGTGTTTTAATGTGAAACATTTTTGAGAGGGATTAAACCTGTCATCCCCCCTCTCTGTTTTATGTTTTTTTCAGGACAATCCTGAAGAAAATGGATCTGCTGGAGAAGTACAGCAGTGGGTGAAAGAGAGGAGAGTGAAGAAAGAGAAAGGAGTGAGCCACCGGCTGGAAGAAGAAAAATAAGAAGAAACAGTGATGAGCTTCTAGACCTAAACAGAGGACATGAGGCAGAAGAGCAGAGCGCACGAGAGAGGAGGGAAACTTTTGACCAACTTTAGTCTGCTGGAAAGAATTGCCGTTAAAATCCTTAGATGTCTGAGAATAAATGAAGTTTATATTTGATATATTAAACATGATTGTTTTTGTTTTGTTAATTTAAATAAAGATCTAAATCAAACACAGTCATTGTCATGAATTAATTGTAACTTTTATTTCCAACTATTTACAAAGATAGTTGACATGAGTGGGGGGGCTTCGACTGAGACCCGGGCTGGAACTTTCTGGGTGGTGGTTGTAACATCTTGCAAGGTGGTCTACAGAAAGTTTCAGGATCATCTTAACTGCAGACTGCGTCGTCCATCTTCAGGGTTTGCAGGGCTGGGTGTCGACGGATGCTGCATGACCAAAAATGATCCATAAATATGAGATAATGCATGTACAGGCTTTGGAAAAAACTTTTTTTTTTTAATCTCTTGATTATTTAATTACCTGTTACCAGTAATCAAGGTGGTACCTCCCCCAGGGCAGAAACCTCAGCAGGTAGTTGGTCCTGCCAGAGAGCACCGCTGGTGACCTCCAAACCAGCGTCCTCATCATCACCTCCACATCTTCCTCTGGGGCCTCGGTGTCGTCAACACAGAGGCAGATGTTGGGGAGGGTGGCACAAGCTGTGACAACCTGCAATATATACGTTTAAATTTATACAATAATATTGAAAAACTGCAGTGTGTTCACTTACATGAGGTACAGAAGTGTGATGCAGCTCCAGCACCTGCAGGAGGATGTGGATGTCACTGATCCTGATCAAGGAGGTTCAGGAAGACTGCAGGAGAGTTCCTGTTCACTCTGAAGTCTGGTCTTGGGTCTTCACTGTTGGACAAACAGCTCCAGGATTGAGAGACTGGTTAATTCTGGATTACGGGAGTCTAGTCTAGTTAAAAAAGAAATACATAGGAAATACATTTATATTAAAAATATGTGGTTTTAAGTAATTTGTTATTAAACTATAAAACATCATTACACATATGTGAACATGAGAATAATGTTCTCATTATTGAGAATAATTAAATACTACTTTTACTGATTTCAAATCAAATTTTCAAATAAAAAAGCATTTAATTAATTTCTGCAATAAAAGTCTGAAGATAACATTAACATTTAACGCTATTGTAGTATGATTAATAAAATAAAAACCCTTTGTAGTTATTTGGTACTTGGTTTTTATTCTCAGAAAAGTGTAGGTACTTATACTAAGTTACATTTACTGCAATAACTTGTGAAATAACCAAAACTTGAATAATTCACAAACCCACAAATTCAGTATTTGTATATTTTACAACCTGTAATAGTGTTGGTAAATAAATATTTCAATTAAACTAGCTAAAGCTAATATGTAAAAGAGCTCGTAGATGTTTTTTTAAGCGTTAGTACACAGTACCTGCAGATCGTTTTGTCTCCGCCGGAAAAATACCAACAAGTGGCGGCGATGAATCTGCTCCGACTCCTCCAAAAGTAAAAGTTAAATAAAAAAAAAACAACCTCAGAATCATTTCGAGCTAAATGATTCACAACACGTTCAACTCACGGTGGCCAGGCTACAGGAATCTAGCTAGCAAAGTTAAAACAGCTTTCGTTGTTTTGTTTGTTCAATAAAGTTATTGGACACAGCCCATGAGGGCTAAACTGCAATGCGCATGCGTCGTTTGCCGGCTCGGCGGCTCGATGTTCCGGCACTCGATGCATAAGCCTGTGACCCCGTGACGTAGTTTTGACAGTTAGGTAACAGGAGAAATCCGTATCCAAGACAGAGAGAAGTCGTATTCAAAACGAGGAAAATTCGTATTCTCAAGAGACATGTTAAACGTAAAAATAAATGTTGTATTCGTATTTTTAAAGTAAGTTTGGCACAAAATATAAATTTTTGCACAACTTTGTATTTATGAATATGAATTTCTTTTTGTGAATACAAAATATTATTTATGAATACGTTTCCTTTTGACAGTTATCTTACCCCACATTTGAGGGTTTTGTTAAAATATTAACCAAAAGCTTTTGTATAGAGCTTCGAATGAAATTAGTTGTTTTATTAAGTATCAATAATGTTTTTGTGCCGTTTATGCTCATTTCTTAATGAGGTGATCTAATAATAGTAAAATAAACTTGTTTTTAACGACTCCTGACATGACACTAAATGAAGAGATCTTATGTGTTTGATCAATCCTCCAACATGTACACATGTCAGATGACTGAGTGAAATGATGATTAAATCTATTATCAGAACTGTTTATTTTAAGTTTACATTTTATTATCTTCTGCTGCACAGCAGTACCTATAGTTTATGTTCAGAAGAAATTAGAAAATAATATAAAAATAACTGCAATATATTTGCTGCTTTAGAACAATGTTTTTAAGACTTAATTTTAATTTGAAAGGAACTTGTATGTGCTGCAGTCAGATTAAAATAAATCAGAAATTCTGTACAGCCTATTGAAAACATACCACCGTTATGGTTTAACTATTGTGTACATTATGTATATGTACAATATTTATTAGAAATATTTAAATGTTCCTCACAGTTAGTTTCAATACTACAGTTAATACAAAAAACAATTAAAGTTTAATTTGAACTAACTAAGATTTAATGGGGGGGAGTTAAGGTGTAAAAATCTGAAGTCCTAAAGCTGTTTGCAATAAAGATTACTTTGATTATTTGATTTATATCATTTTTAATATCGTTATCGCACAAAAATGAAAAAAAACGATATCGCAATATGAAAGTTCCCATATCGCCCAGCCCTAATATATATATTAGAGCTGTCAGGCGATTAAAATTTGTAATCGCATTGTCCATAGTTAACTCGCGATTAATCGCAAATTAATATGTGGCCTTTTTTAAGGAAAAAAATGTGTGCTTCGTGGAATTTAGCAGTTCTACAATAATTATGAAAACAAGAATTGCAATGTTAATGGTTTTTATCAGAAATACTTTATTTTGTAACATTGTATTGAGATAAACTTTCTCAACAATAAAAGACTGTAGCATAAAATGTCTAACAAAAGCCCAAGTGCAAGTGAAGGGCATTTTAAATTCAAAACTTCAATCAACGTTCAGTAAAATAAAATAAAAAACATCAAAAAATAAAATTTCCATAACACTTTCATGTTCATTTTTTGTCAGGACCAAATCTTTTCCTCCTCTGCTGAACTACAGTAATAAATTAAATAGAGATTTATCATTTCCAATTAACTTTTGTTTTTTAAAACATTAAAGACTGAGAAAAGGTGGTTGGAGACCCGCCCGTGATCTAGTGAGAGCAGCCGGTGAGTTAGAGGGCGATGAGGGACGCCCGCGGTGTGGAGAGGCACGTAGGAGAAAATCCGCGATTAATGCGTCAAAAAAAGTTGTCGGTGTCAAGCACATGTCAAATTAACGCGTAATTAACGCGACAAATCTGACCGCCCTAATATCTATATATATCACAAAAATACAACGTCTGAACATTTCAGTTTTTAGTTTGTAGACTTCCGATTTATGCATTATGACAACTTCTGATTGGAGGCCCATCGGCCATGTTTCATCTATCCGCCATGCCAGTCCGCCATGACACCTGCAGCTGGGTACTCTTGCAAATTTCAAGCTCTCCCTCAAAACCAAATATTGTGTGTTGTTTTGTATTTTGCTTGGCAATTAAAGATCTTTCACAGCATCAAAAAGGAAATTTTCCCTGAACTCTATAACCTTAAATAAGATGTTACACCCAAGCCCCAACTCTAGCGGACATAAAGTGAAAGTTTTAGGTGTAATTTCATAAAAACTATAAGAATAAATTTAATCAAAAAACTAATCAACACATTTTTGAATGAAAATACAAAATACTTCCAGTAGAAATTCACAGATTCCTCATTTAGGCCACATATATGAACAGTTTGTTGGTAGAGGAACATCACAGCTCCATGATGTGACCTTTCATATGTGGTCATACAGACAGTAATAGAACTTCAGTCTGCATGTGTGGCTTCAGCTTCCAGCCCAAAAATAAGAATTTCTCTGCTAAGAGCACTGCTGTCTATTTGACATTTTTCCTGGAATTCTATGTTTTTCTCTTTTCTTCTACTTGTTTTCCTCATAAACTTTCCATGTTGTGTTTGTGAGGAACACTAAAAAGGTTTTAGGGAGAAGTTTGATCCAGCTGGACTTCAGATCGGCTCTTATGTTACGAGTCCGGCCGACTTGAGATCAGACAGGTTGAATGTGGCCCCCAAACCAAAATGAGTTTGACACCCCGGTATTAGAGTGTAAAGGAGTCTTTTTAGCTGCTAAAGAGAAGAAAGATGGAAAATAAAACTCTTCATAGAAATGTCCATAGAAAACCAGAGAGCAAAGAGTTCTTTGGGGGGAAAAAAGAGTTTTTTATGTTGTGACTTCCTCTCTGTTTGCATTCAACATATTTTATCACAACATCCATGTAAATTTCTTGGTAAAATTATGTAAAATTTGTCCAGAAAAATTTATATATTTAGTTTTTTTTTTTACCGCGTCAAAAACTAGATTTTGGTCACTAAAGTTGTGACTTGAAACTTGGAGCATCAAACCACAAACAGCAACATCAGTTTGAAGGTTTTTGCTACTGAAAGTGTTCTGCTGACTGATTACTTTATTTTT
>NW_023416984.1:0-2481 GCF_002922805.2 Oryzias melastigma | reverse complement strand
AGCCCCTCTCACTTCACCTTTACTGATCTTTCTTACTTCCTGCTCCACGACCGTCACCTCTCCTACTCTTTGTTCTCTCTCATTCTCTACATTCATCAACTCTTCAAAGTATTCTTTCCATCTTTCCATTACATTTTTCAATGTTTATAGTGTTACTTAATTCACAAACAGCAAATCAAATTGTTTTTCTACACATATATCGGCGATAGCTTAACTAGCTTTCAAATAGTTGAAATACTACTGCAGCTGTGTTAGTTTAAACCAAAAGTACTGCATTTGTGGTACATCATACCAACAGCAATAGTACTGGATACATCAGAACAAAATACCATCAATACTTTTTTTTTGAATGCGGAAAAAAACAACAGTATGCAAACTTATTTCTCCTAGGGTGCACATAAGTTTCAACCGCCCGCTCATGAAGGCTGACACAGAACATAATGGCCACTGTGTGAAACTATAACGTTTTATTGAAAAAAAGCTGCAGTATTTATATGGGTGGGCGGGGTCTCCGTGATGGCGCTGCGTGAATGGATCCTTTCCTTGTGATGTCATGGTGGAACAAAGATCATTGAGAGAAGAGATCGACACTCTTTTCAAATCCAAAAAATACAAACTGACGACACAAGACATGTTTGTTGTCACGCCCCGCTGTGCCACCGTCTATCCCTGGGACGCGTGCCTTAGGCTGCCGACCCCTGCTCCAGAACATCAGTTTATTCTAATGTCAATCCTACATTTTGGATTATAGGATGTAACTTGTGCAGTTTGGCTTCCTACACCAGCTACAACGAGATTTCAAGTCAAAAAGGGAATTAGGAAAGGTGACCTAGTTGGTAGGGATTTAGGAAAATATTGATTTGGCGATACTTGTATTGATTCAAAAAGTTGCCACAACGGTATTTATTTAAATAATTATGAGCATCCTTCAATGACTTGTTTTTGTTTTTCATCTTAACCTCCGACCACTAGTTGGCAGCAGAGCGCTCTGAGTCTCTTTGAGCAGCTCTACACAACGACCAGAACAACAAGATCTGTTAAATGTTCAGTTAGCCTCGCGGTTTTAGTTGTTATGAGACATTTACTACTTAGTTTAGACTTGAAATGGCTACTAAACCTCAACTCTGTGCCACATTGCTGTCAGTATCATTTAAAAACGTGGATTATGGAGCTTCCTAGCGGCTCAGATGAGAACGAATGAACAGTGGAGCTGAATCAGGTCATACACGGATCCTCCATCAAAATGCTGTCAGCAAAGCGAGCAGAAGTTCTGCAGAACTTCACAGCTATAGATTCTAGTTCAGAGACCCGATGGATCAGAGTGATGTGGACAACACCCTGAAAAATGAACCATGTTGTAGAGATTAACAGTGAAATACACATTTACTTCAGCTTTAGAGAACTTTTTATCTATAAATGTCGTTTTCTGAAAAAGAAAACAATCTCTTAAGTTATCTATGGTTTTACTTGAATTGATACATTTGTTTCCTTAATTCTTTTATTTTACTTGAATATTTATAGATTTTTTTATTGTTATTTTTAGTTTAAGATTACATTTTTTGATGTTACATATTCTTAATATTTTAGATAAATATTGTTTTTTCCCTCTGCAGCTTAGATTTTATTAGTTTTCTATTTTTAAGATGCTACACAGCCTTTTGTTTTGGATTTCAATGTTTCGAATGTTAAAAGATTTAGAATTTTTAATTTTGTAAATAAAAAGTTGAGAAATAATGAAAATAAATTTCTATGAGTGACGTCAACACCTTGTTTGTCCAGTTTATTATACGGTCTATGGGTTCTGGAGATCACGAGGAGTGTGGAGTTCTGGTCCAGTTACAGAAGCAGTCATGGGTCCACTAGAACCTGGACCAGAATATTGTGAAGATGAAGAAGTGTCATACCTATGTGGTGGAGCTGAAGCTGTGGTTTCCAGCAGATATCCAGCAGTCTGCGCTGACGACAGAGCTCCTGCTCGTACTGGACGATGGTTCCTTCACAGAGTCTGAAGATTTCTTCAGCAGCAGCAGCGAGTCGCTCGCTGATCAACTCTCTCAGAGACTGAAGGGAAGACATGGTTCCTGCAGCTGCAGAAGATCTTCAGCTCCAACAAACACCAAAGTCCTCTGAACAGCAGCAGCTCCGATCATCTGCTAGTCTCACAATCACAGCCACGTTGTCTTTACGTTCAACACGAATCCACTCATTTACGACACTTTAGCTAAAGAGGATTGTTCGGAACCGAACCACGTATCGTTATATCTCTTTAGAAACCTCACGAACGTCCCAACGAAACACCGCCGTCCTCTCAGCACAAGCTAACGCTGCTAGCATGCTAGCTAGCGCCTCGTGCTGCACAACAAAGAGGTCTTAGCTGCAGGCAGCAAGATGGCGCCCTGAGATCATTAGCCAGAACCAGAAGTCCACAATCAGGACCTGACCCCTCACTCCATATAAAAATGTATTTTTTTCTGATTCAAG
>NW_023416983.1:61644-64027 GCF_002922805.2 Oryzias melastigma | reverse complement strand
CATTAAAAATTTGTATATAAGTCACACTGGAGTATAAGTCGCAGGAACATTCAATCTATGAAAAAAAACGCGACTTATAGTCCGGAAAATACGGTAAACTCCTCCACCTGAGGCAGGAGCACACTGAGAGGACAAACTACATTTCTCTGGAAGAGAACCACGGCCTCAAACTATTTTTTTGTTTTTTACTTATCCTGTCAAACAGCTGAGAGGAAAGATAAGAGCTAAATGCCTCTTGTGTTGGACATATTTTGCTGTTACAATGGGTGGTTATGAATCTTCTAATGCACAAGGTGTGTATTTGTGCAGGAAGAAGACTATTACTTTTAGGATTTTTCTTGATTTTTAGATGAGACAAATGAAATTTCAAATGAAAACTTTCATTGTTATATCTGATTATCTTTCAGTAAGACAGTAAGCTTTGTCCTCTTTTTTTTTTTGTGATTTCTTACTTTCAATAAGGATGTTGTTGCAGTTGTAGGGGGAATTTCTCAGTTATCAACCTAAAGTATTCTTCCACTTTGATATACAAGGAAGCTCATTATAGGGGGAATTTACCGTTTGCTCATGAAGGCACCGTTTCCTTATATATATCTCCTCAGTGTGCACCAATGCAGTGAAAAATGTCTGTCCAAAAAGCCCTCAGGAGATGTCTCTCCGACATTGAGTTTAATGAATTCGTCAATGAGATGCTTTAAAGAGACGAAGATCCAAACGTGTACAAGAAACAGGTGGAGGGCAAGGATTACATAGATGTTGCGGAGGTGATGGTGTCCGTGTTCTCTGAGGAGAACGTCCTGCAGGTGGCTGAGCAAGTTATCATGAATAACTGTGCAAACGAGCTGGGTAAGAGTTTTTCATTGTTTTTGTGCCGTGTTGTTTGAGTTCGAAACCAACAACCATCATTTCGTTAAACCTGTTTCTTAAACTTAGTTTCAATTTAAACTTCAAAGTATGCATGCAATTTTTTAATTATTGTTTGGTGGTTTTCTTAAACAATTTCCTGTTCATCTTGTCCTGAACTCCTGGAAGAACTTGTTAGAAAAAAGAGTCTGTCCTCTTAGGTGCTGTCACGGGTTTATAAGCTGCTTTAATATTGTTAAATATATAGTTTCTGTGTTTTACAGCTGCACTATGAATCCAATTCAGGTAAAAGGGCAGCAGAATATCTTGTTTCATTGGACTAGCTGACACACTATTATTCAGTTATTTAGCAAATTTGAATTAGAAAATATCAGTTTAGATTTAGCTCTTAGCAGAAAAAATAAAGAAAAACAAAAACAAATTTAAGAAAATATTTAAGCTTAAGCTTTCAAAATGACTAGAAGCGCAAGGCCAGGGTACTTAACCGGGTAAGGTAACGAACTGGCGAAGAATGCTGGAGCAGGCCTCTCTTNATGGTGGAGCTATGTGGCAGTGGACCCAGGTCAGCACGTGGTGGGAAAATCCTGGCAAAGTGAATGAGATGTGAGCATGAGCTTCACCGGGTAAGGTAACAAACTGGCGAAGAATGCTGGAGCAGGCCCCTCTTGAATAGCTGACTGTGGCTGATGAGATGAGTGCTGGCAGCTGGGTCCAATCAGGAGGAGCAGAGGAGAGCAGGAGCACCATGACAATTCATTTGTTTATGTTGTACTGTTAAAGTTTCTCCTTTACTAACATCTTGTCCATGATGTCTCTTTATTTGTTTTGACACAGGGCATGGATGAAGAATCCATTAATGATGCCATTGAAGACACCTGTGTGGGTATTTATGTCCTAAAGGAACAAGCTGCAAGTACTGACATCAGAATCGTGTTGGAGGGTATCAAGGTCCTGCAGGATCTGGACAATTTGGCATTGGCTATCGCCATGCTTTTCAGACTGATGTATGCTCTCAACCTCAGTTATCCCCAAAACCTCAGCTATACCTTTGAGGCACTCCAAAAGATAATTATGGAGCTCAATGAAGTCGAACTCTCCAACAAGGTTCATGCTCTGAAAAACAGACTCTTTCAGTGAAAGTGCAGAGATGCAGCACAAAGGGTGTTATGCCCTCCTTTGCCAGTAGACTACTACTTGAATTCAATTGTTAGGCATTTGTTTAGCACTGATAAATGCATTTCGAGCAATGTTTTTGTTGGTTAAGTTTGGACTCTTTGATTAACTTTTGACTGTATTACTTATGAATAAAAAAACATCTGCTGTCTACTACTTTACTTTTTCTTTGTTTACAATTCTTTTTCTTGTATATTTGCACTGGGACTAAAGTTTTATTTAATTCTAAAAGATTTTCTTCACAATGCACTTTGCTTTTGTGTTTGATGCAATTGTCCCAATTTCTAAGTAAATGGCAACAGTGAATTTAACGAATACAGAATAGTTTTGTAATGTCAGTCCTGTT
>NW_023416983.1:59505-60573 GCF_002922805.2 Oryzias melastigma | reverse complement strand
TGGAAATATACCTAATAAAAATAATTTTGGCTCCAGTGAAATCTGCCTTAAAGTAATTTTCTCTATTGTGACTTTCACTTCCTCCCGGAATGTTTGTATATGTTTACACTCCCAAATACAATGGAAGTAAGTTCCTTTAGCTTCCATACATTTTGGGCAAACATCTGGAATATTCTTGTTATATTTATTTAAATCTGCTGGTGTCACATAAGTCCGCATTAACCATTTATACTGTATTAATTTTAATCTTGAGTTTATCGACACCTTTTGAGCTGCAGCACAAGCGACCTCCCATTCCTCATTTGTAATTTCTTTTTGGAGATTATCTTTCCAGGCATTTAGTTTGTATTGTGAATTTTCATCTGAATTTGACAAAAACATATTATAAAACTCCGAAATTGCAGCTTTTTTGCAACTGTCTTTCACTATAGATTTTTCTAAAGTTGTGTATTGTGGTTTGTTGAGATTGTTTTGTGTTGTTTTAACAAAGTTTCGAATTTGGAGAAATTTATAAAAATGTTTTTTACTCAGCTCATATTTTGTTTTTAACTCCTCAAAAGACATAACGTTAGAATTTGCCAAATATAGGTCCTGGATGGTTGACAGACCCTTTGTTGCCCATTGTTTAAAGGTGGCATCTGCTCTGCCTGGGGCGAAGAATTTGTTTCCCCAAATTGGGCTGTATTGTGATAACGGTTGAGACGTTCATGTATTTTAAAGCTTTGAACCACGTTCGAATCATATGTTTAAGAATCGGGTTTTTTGTTTCTTTTAGTAACTTTTTTGATGTTTCTGAATGAAGAAATAATGGAAAAGGCAAGTTTAAATCCTGGGATTCCATTTCAACCCAATGAGGAGTGTTTTTTGTAGTAAAAGGAAACATTGTAATTCTCATTTGTGCAGCCCAGTGATACCATTCTATATTTGGACATTTTAGTCCCCCACGGTCGAAGGGGAGATATAGCAGTGTCAAACGTAATCTTGCTTTTTTATTGCTCCAAATGAACCTGGCAAAAAGTTTATTTTTGAGAACAGATCTAGTGGCGGTGGTAGAGGTATGTTTTGAAA
>NW_023416983.1:55309-58285 GCF_002922805.2 Oryzias melastigma | reverse complement strand
TCAATCTCCTCCTTACTGATCTCCAAGTTTAAAGACTCTTTTTTTCATTAGTAATAGATGGAATGGTTAATTGATCTAAGAAACTGTTTATACTTTGAGTATTGGTGTTCTCTTTTGTATTGTATAACTCTCTGTAGTATTCTCTAAATGTTTCATTAACTTCAGTGGGATTTACAATGATTGTGTCATTTGATGTAATTTTTGTTATTGGTGTTTTATTGTTTGATCTGCCAAGCCAGCAGTTTACCTGCCTTATCACCTTGATCATAGAAGGATGTCTCAATCTTAAGAGGCTTGCTGCTGCTCAACCAGCTGATTGATTATTTTATTCTGCTCTTAAAGTGGCTAGCTCATTTATCAGTTGTAAATTATTTTCTTTGTTTACCTTTTCCTTTAGAATTTTAATTTGATGTTAAAGTTGCTTTCTCTCCTCTCTCCACTTTTTTGCTTTTGAACCTGTGTACCTAATAATGTGGCCTCTAAGAGAAGCTTTAAAGACTTCCCATCGTATGCATGCTAATGTTTGTGTAGTATTAAATTTGAAAAATTCATCAACATGTTTCCCTATATCATTTATAAATTCTTTATCCTGTAACCATTTATTTTGGAAATGCCACCTGGGTGGGTCTGCAGTCCCAAGAAGCAAAATTAAGTTTAACTTCTTGAGTCATATTCAGCTAAAACAAACATATTACGCTGTAACTTGTTTAAACACATGGAGAGGCACAAAAAACCCTGGATGCTTGAACGTGCACACAAAAACAAACCCCTTTCCCTTTGGTCAACTAAACCCCCCGCCCCCCAAAAAAAGTTGTATCCCGTCATCGCCTTCGACCGTTCCACGCCAGCGAGGATCAGTCCATCCACTCCCTGTTATCATTGTTTCAGCTCTGATGCAATATTTTTAAGTACTTAAACACTACAAACTCTAAATTAAGGGCGTCCCCAAAATATTTATTCTGATTCAAAAATAATTGCTGGTCTGACACTGGGCCGGGGGCTCCCGCTCTGCAAGTGTATCCTACCCAGCCTCGATCAGAGGGATTCGGGCAACAGCGAGACAGCAGCCAGGCAGTTCTTCATTCGACACATATCCCGGTCCGCCCACTGGACGGAGATTCAGCGCTGGCTCTCCTCTCTTCGCTACTTTTTGGGGGGGAGCTGATATAAACGCTGCCACCTACAGCAGCTGTGTCATAGTTGTGTTTTTAAAAAGCTGTTCATATCACAAAAAAAGTTTTTTTATGTCTAATGAAATGTAAAGTTTGGATAAAAAAAAAAGGTTTAAACTTGCAAAGACAGGATTCAAACCCGGGGAAAATGATTGCGACCTCTGCACGTTACTGCTGCACCACTGGGGTACACACAGAAGTTCTAGGTTCTGCAGAGTTATAAACGGTGGTGAACATAGGCATCAGATTTTCACGAAAGATTCGTTCATCCATACATTTCCCACATTAAGTTAAACTGCAGGCACACTAGCCTTTAGACCACAGGAGGTGACTGGAGCATTAGCAGTGTTTAGCCATTTTATCCAAGCATGAGGACGTTGTCGATGTCCGTCTGTAACACAACAAGATGGAGTTTTGAACGGGCTAGACTGGTGCTTTGGAAGTGCGGTTTGTACACCATAAAACTGCTTCTTAGACCCGTCTTTGGACAACTTCAGACTATGATAGTACAGACAGTACAGCCATTTTCTGACTGCAAAAATATCCAAGTCAGTGAATGCACCAGGAATTCAGTGAATGCATGAAGCTAGTGAATGAAGTCAGTGAATGCAGCAGGACTGAAGTTACAACCCACATTGATTTTGATTGGCCCTCCGTGTTAGCCCCGCCCCAACGCGCCACAATGGGGCCAAAAGTTTAGAAACTGAAACTTTCAGATTTGAAAATGAAAAAAAAAAAGAGTTGAAAGGGTAAAATGATTTGAAACTAAAAAAAAGCTGTGAAATTGAAATTTTGAGTTTTGACACCTAAAATAAAGAACATTTGAAGCTGTAAATAACTACGTTTATTTTGGAATGGCAAAAGTTTTGGAGATTTATTTATTTATTTTTTTAATCAAACACCAATATTTTTTGCAATTATATTTATTTGGGTTTCAAATAATATTGGCGCCAGATTTAGCTCCATAAAATAGCATTTTTGAGTATTTCTTTATTCGAACTGATAAATCTGGAGCAGATGGTAAATAAAGCTTCTAGTTGTGATATTGAGAACGGCAGGTTAAAGTTTCTCTTTATTCTGTTCTATTCTATTCTATTCTATGCTATTGTAATTTATTATATTGGGTTTATTACATTATCAGTCTCTATTCTCCCAACCACATCAATTTAATTGTAGTCCTATATCTGATAAGTAAACTAATTTTTGTGAGTTTTTTTTCTTATCTACATGTCCTACCAAAAATGCAAGAAAATAAAAACAAATACATTGTTGACATTTGCTTTTCTCTGTCTTTTTGAAAACATTACACAGATTCCGGGATGGGCTGAAAACACTTGGTGTCTTGGAAAAAATCCGGGTAGCGACTGCGGGCCATCCAACGCCGCTTGCGGCTTTAATTTTTAATTTGTTTTACTTTTCCAGAACCTCCAACATGGAACTTATCTCTGGCCTCTTGTCCCCAATCAGGGTAATAGTTATTTCTCCACACCCAGAGAGTGGATAGTCGATCAAGTCAATGCAGAGACTCACTGTAGAGAGACTTGATCTTCTCTCTCCATTCTCCGGGTGTGGTGGAAAGCCTCGCGCTGCCTGCTATCACCATGACGGGGGACCAGAATTGGATTAGGGCTCCATCCTGGAGGTGCTGTCAGGGATAGCATTGGTGAGGGGCAGTGTGTTTTGAAGTACTATTAACTGATGATATTTTTAAAAAACTTTAGATTTTTTTTTTAAATCTAAATTACTAAGTCATAACTGAAAGTGGAAAAAATTTCAATTTTTATTTGATATTATTTACAATCTT
>NW_023416983.1:47804-55295 GCF_002922805.2 Oryzias melastigma | reverse complement strand
GTTCCACAGTAACTGTATCCTGCGTGGAAACAGAAGGATCGTTGGTGGGGATGTTTATCTGTTCTTTTCGTTTCTCTAACAGTCCTACCGTACCGACCTACAATTATTCCATCAGTATTGGTGTGTATTATTTCAAGATTTGTTTCTGTAGGAGCTTTTTAAATTTCTTAGTTAAATTTAAGGTGGTATATTAAGTTCTGCTCACCTGAATAATAATTCATGTTCGTAAGTTTATTTTTATTTTTATTTAAGTGTGAATACACAATGGTAAATACACACACTCACGCACAAAGTGTATTGTATGAGTATCAAATCAAATCCGGTGAGAAAAATTTTTCCACCATATTTTCTCCTGTTGTACTCTTGTTTTGTTTTGTTTTTATGTAATTCATGATATACTTTGTATGATAAAAAGGTACGTTATCTTCAGCATTCTACTCTAAACTATTTAATGCAAGTTTATATGCATGAGAACACATGACAAATTCAGTCAGTTCTTACCAGGTTATATTTTAAAAGATTTGCTTATTTTTGTTTTCAACATTATGTTGGGAAAATTCTTAACAATTGTGTCCTGTTCTAAAGTCAAAACTTGACTTTTTTGTGCATGCTGCAAAAATAACAACAAAATTTGCTTTTTTTTTTTTAGACAGTACATTATGTTTATTGTTCGAAAACACCAACACAGAGCTGGAGTAACTGAAAAGAACAAGTGGGGTAGTTGTCCTGAAAGACTACATTTGGACACCCCATTGTATTTAGTTGTTTCATGGGTGTAACATTTGAACATGTCTGCGTTCTTAAAAACAAACAAACAAAAAAAAACTCAATAAAAAAAATTATTTAACATGTTGCAGTGTCCTTATATATTTTAAATATTTTAAATGTACAATAACACAAAATAATATTCAAGTGATTTCTTAAGCCATAGGCGGACATTTTTGAAGAAAAATAGAAGCACCGACTTAAGATTGTCTACCCATTAGAAAACTCACAAGACTGGAAAACAGATCTATGCCATGGTTTTCATCATCGGCAAATGGATCAAAGGTCAAAGCCATTGTTGTGTTATTTATGTTTCTAATAATTGGTGGAACAAAACATTATTTGTTTGTAACTGTGCAAGAGTCATGCTCTCATCAATGATGAGCTCACTATCTACATCACAAATACCATTGACACTCGGGTTATGACTTCCTGCATTGTTCACAATGCCTCGTTCCATAGCTGAAGAGGGGTTAACCCTCTCTCTGTTGAAAGACCATGATTATTCCCCTGATCTCGAAATTATCTGAGTAAGTAAATGAAATGAGGAAAAAACAAATGCAACTCATTCAGTGAATCTAGTACAATGTGCTCCTCCATAAAGTTGAAAAGATTAACAAAATGAAATGAAACTACTCTATTCAGCTCTGCCCACAATCTCTCAATTCACTGGTTGTGCACCGACCTGCCAGTGATAACACTATGCCTTTTTAGTCCTCTTCTGTTACCGTAAGCATAAAACGTGCAACACCAGTGTTTTCCATTCCGTGATCACATCTGACTCTTGATGGAATTCCAAAGTTCTGAGTTCCAGAAAGGAATAAGTACAAAACGCCGAAAGCTCTGTTATTGTCTAGACATGCCAGGTAGACGATGGTCCCAGTGGCGCCAGCAGGGGGTGGCAGACACCTGGCCACCCTAGAGCCACACTAGCCACTATTAACTGTGCTTGGATCAGTCCGACTGTTTCTGCTTTGGCGGTTCTCTTTTTTTCTCCAGTCGGGCTGTGTCTGCTGCGCGCGCCTGCAGGCAGTGGTTTCGCCCCCCTCTTT
This sequence comes from Oryzias melastigma, assembly GCF_002922805.2. Lineage (NCBI taxonomy): Eukaryota > Metazoa > Chordata > Actinopteri > Beloniformes > Adrianichthyidae > Oryzias > Oryzias melastigma. The sequence continues at coordinate 53,478 of NW_023416983.1, read as the reverse complement.
TGCCTTTCCCCTCTCTCTCTCCGCCGCGTGCTCTCTCTCGCTCCTCGCAGAGCACGCTGCCCCTCACATGCACACGCTCAAGCACGCTCAAGCACGCTTCCCCCTGGCCCCTCCAACTTCTCAACAAGCTGAGGTGCACAAGTTGGAGCACACACACTCATCTCACAGCAGAGGGAAAGGCAGGGAGAACGCCAAGTCAAGCACGGTTGTGAAAGCTTTTGAAATGGATAAAGAGGAAGATTGTGGAGAACATAGATCTGGGGCTTTCTCTGCTTACGCTTTTTTTTTTTAAGTTTAGATCTTTCCCCTCCATAATGGGGAAACTTTTTTTCTCGTAAACAAGTTTACATCATTTTTTAATTTCAGGGATCGCCACAGCAAACCAGCTTCCTTTGTCTAAACATTTCCTCTCTTCCTCTCCTCTAACACATACCTTCATACCTTCATTCACTGTATCCAGAAACCTTCTCTAAATACGGTGATGGTGAAAAGTTTTTCCTCGTGCACATGTCACAATAAAAGAGTTGGAATTTGAGAATGTGAAGTTTATTGCCATCATTTACATTTTGAGGTTTCAAAAACATTAAAACATTGAAACTTTTCCCCAAATCAGACATTTAAGGCCACAACAATCACAAATAACTGCATTTGGCAGACCCTCCAAGATCACGCGGCAACCAGCCAAGTGGCAAGTCTCTAATTCCATAACCCGCCTCCCGACAAGCCTCGCCCCCTCCCACCTCCCAGCAGCCCTTGCGTGCACACAGAGCCATAGCTCAAAACGTGACCCGCTGGACTCAGAAAGCCAAGAAAACTACTGGTAAGGAAAAGGAAATAGGAAAATATTCTTAAGTGAAATTGAATGGGTACATATGTTTTGTGACATATTCGCACAAACGGGAAAATAACTAAAATATTTCATACAATATTTGCCCCGATTTTGTCTAATAAGTTGTTTTAACGCTTTAGGATACACATTTAGTAGCCTACCTTTGTATCATTATCTCCATCTCTCCGTCTTATTTTTTTTTTTTACACCCATATTAATATTTTCCTTGGGGTTTTTTTAGAGGCCTGTTTCTGTAATTTAGATATCACGTTCTGTATGGAGCGTGCTCTCTTGGTGCAAATATAACATACTACGCCATACAGCTCACTCAATGAGAACGCCACCGCCATCTACTGTAGTGGATGTGCAATTACATCTTATTGGAGTACATAAAAAAGAATGCCTCTGTCACATGGACCTCCCAGGCATTTTATTCCACTATTTGAGAAGGACTGATGTGTAGTGTTAAAACAGCTTTTTGAGCTGTTTCGACAGAGTTACCTAAAGTCATTAGTTGGTGTTTTTTTGTGTTATGTCAATTTTCAGAAAATGAAGAGAAAATCTTTCAACATAGATTCATATTTTAAAAAGAAAAGCACACCAGAAGGAGCAAAAGAGATGGTAGGGGAGCAACACAAGTGTGGTGAGGAGGAAGAGGAAGACGATGGAGGAGAAGAAGATACAGAGCAGCATGACAAGAATCCACAGCCAACATTAATGACAGAAGATAATGAGCAAGACAAAAATGAGACAGCATCATACGACGGGCAGTCAGCATCATTGATCAGAGAAGCAAGGCAGAAATCAGCAAAAGCAGCTGCTCAACCTGTTATTGGACCAACAGGTGAAGTTAGAACTATATGTTCCCCAAATAATGAAACTGATTCTTGTTTATTAGTCTGAATAGAAATGCCCACAAGCCAATATTACAGATATAATGTATAATGACTATTGAAAGATTATTATTTTTATTTCAGTACAACTGATTTGACTTGTTGTTCATTATAGATATATCCCACTCAAGAGGAGAGCACCGCAAGCAGCCACACCTAAAGTGCTTCCCTCGTACCTATCAAGGAGACAGAAGAACGTGTTCGTCTAAAGACTGGTACAATGCACACAAGTGGTTAGAGTATTCTCAGAGTAAAGACTCGGCTTATTGTTATGCTTGCCGTGCGGCACTTTGGTCTCCCCTTCTTAGGTGTGTCAGTATTTACATCTGAGGAGGGATTCAAAAACTGGAAAAAGGCAACCTTTAAAGATGGGGGAATTTTATGTCATGCCAGATCTGAAGCCCACACTACTGCAATGCTGGCATGGGGAGAGTGTGAAAAATCCACCAATAGAACATCCAATACAACATCCCTAGATGCTGTAAGAGAATATTTTTGATTCTTATTCCATTTCATTCTTATATGTAACCTTTCAATGAAGCTCTGTAATATTTGAATGAACCTAATGTGCTCATTAACACATGCCTGTGAATGTATTTAAAACAGCCTAGAATTCTAACTCAGGGAGTGACTCTGTGAAAGAAGTTGATAAAAGAGTTTATGATACACTGTCCCCAGCAGGAGAGCAGGATACTGGTCAGCGGGAGGGCAGGATATGTCCCAAAAGGTACCCTGTTCCCTGCATGATATCCTCCCGCCCCGGGGGGGTGTTAATGCATAGATAACACGTCGACTCCGAGACAAATACAGGAAGCGGAGGCCTCTGACTGACCAAATATGGGCATGACATGTGAAAGGTAGCATTGCCCTGAAGGTGGTTTGATCAGCCCTATAAAAAGGTTTTGTGTCTCATGAGTTCGTCGGAACACTCTATGGCAGTCTTCCCTACATGCCTGTGCACCGCGTGTATTTTTCCGAGTTCTGTTATTAAATACTTGTGTTAACTTTGAATAGTGTCTGCTCTTCATTCGGATTCAACATTTTTCCACAACAATTCAGAGCACAGCAAACTAGTGAAGGAAATTAGAGAGTACATTAAAGTTGTTGGAGAAACTTTGCTCCTCACTGCTACTCAGAGCATTGCACAGAGAGCACATAAAGAATCAGAAGGTGAGAATAAAGGAAATGTTCTTGCCATTATGGAACTGTTAGCCAAACATAATCCCATAGGGACAAGTCAAAGAAATGCTACATATCTTGGGCATGACACACAAAATGAAATGATTGATTGTCTGGGTGAAATGGTTGGCACTTCAATAACTAGTGAAGTTGCTCAATGTGAGGCTTTCAGCATTTTGGTTGATGAGACTAAAGACATGAGCAAAAGAGAGCAGATGTCCTTTGTAATAAGATATTATTACAATGGGTCAGTATGTGAGAGCTTCCTTGCCTTTGAGGCAGCACAGCGCCTTGATGCTGCAGCACTTTCACATAAAATAATACAGATTTTGCAAAAGCATGGTCTGGACTACAAAAACCACCTTGTAGGGTAAGCATATGATGGAGCCTCAGTAATAAGTGGAAAGAACACAGGTGTACAAGCATGCATAAAATCAGAGGCCCTTTTTCTTTCTATGTGCACTGTAATGCACATTGTTTAAATTTAGCCCTAGTAGATAGTGTGAAATGCATCCCTGAAGCTAACTGCTTCATTTCTCTTTTACAGAAACTGTATGTTTTTGTGTCAGGGTCATATGTGCACCAAAGATGGCTTGAGGTACAGAGAGAAATGTTTCAGGGTGCCCCAAAAGAGTTGCAAAGACTGACAGAAACACGGTGGGCATGTAGGTATAATGCTTGCAAGACAGTGAGAGACAGACTGCCAGCCATTGAACGTCTTCTAAAAGAAATCTCAGAAGAGCAAAATGACGACAGAGCTGTAGAGGCAAGGGGTTGATTATCGTAAATAGACCTCAAGTTTGTTAGCCTCCTTGTAACATTTACCAGTTTTCTTGGTGAGATAAAGTATCTGTCTGATATTTTACAGTCACCATAACTTGACTTGGGCACAGCTGTCACACTTGTTGATGCTCTTGTTGACACATTGGAAAGTTACAAGGAGGGCTCTCTCTTTAATGACATGTGGGACAATGCTTGAAGTCTTACTGAGCAATGCAAAATTATTGACACACCTTCAGGTCGTCAGGTCAGGCCAAGCTCTTTGCTTGAAGGGCATTGCTTCTTCACTCCAATAGTTCAAAGACGAGCAACCACAGAAAAGGAGTCCTTTCGAACAGGTTCATTCATTCCTGTTGTTGATGTGCTTCTCTCTGAGGCAAAGAGAAGATTTTCTAAAGAAAACTGTGTCATAATGAAAGGCACATGGGCCTTGAATCCATGTAGTGCCACATTTTGTGAAAAAAGATTAAGTGTTTCCATTTGCCTCACAATTCAACTGCAATACTGATGATCTTCAATATGAGATCCCCCAGCTTAAGCGCATGCTTGAGAGAAAGCACAACAGTGAACAGGAAACACCAAAGGCATTATTAGAGCTTGCTGTCTTTCTGGAGCCATATAAAGAGGTCTTTCGCCAAATGTTTAAACTCTGTAAAGTTGCACTTGCTTTATCTGTGAGCACAGCATCATGTGAGCGCAGTTTCTCTACCCTAAAGCGCATCAAAACTGCCTTAAGAAGTGCCATGACTAATGAGTGTCTAAGAAATTTAGGTGTGCTGGGTGTAGAGTCAAGACGGGCTAAGGCCATAAATCTTGATGACTTTGTGGATGTGTTTGCCAAAAAAACATAGCAACAGGAACATATAGCTATTCTGAATAAGCTAATCTAATAAGAATCTCACAGATCGTACTATTGATCCCTGTTAAAGTATTGTTATATAAAACAGTTCCTGTATAAGAATGTGATTGCTTCTGTACTTATTTTCATTTGCATCTGGTTTTTCCAATGTTGCCATAAATGTTCACCTTTTGTCATGTGCTATAAGGAAATAAAACCAAATTTTTGTTCAACTCAATGACAAATGTAGTTCTATTCATCTATGTGCATTAGTAGCATAAAATACAGACACAATACCATCAAAGTATATCCGTAGGCAATTAAAGTTCTGATAGTTTTCTACAGGCTGTTTTACTATGTTTAGTAGGTTGAACTTTTAAAATTTAGCTCATGGTTTTGGTGTGCCACCCCAAGATTTAAAGTGGCCCCCCACTGGCCACCCCCATGAAAAATTTCTGGAGGCGCCACAGGATGGTCCGACTGAAGTCGTCAACGCAGCCGTGGAAAACCATTCGCCATCTGACAAGCTTGTGGTTTCCATCTATGTGCCTAGATGTAATCAAGCATAACAAACGTAAATACACTGATTTGGTAAGAAGAAACATGAATATACAACAGTAAGATATCAGGTTTCTATGGCATTTTTTAAGCTTTCTCTAAATGTATTAAATAATGAACCTACATTTACATTTAAATCTTCCACTTTTTTAATTATGTCCTTTGATTTGTGTATTTTTTATTTTATTTTTTATATTTAGGAGTGTTTCCTCACAAAAAGGAGGGTCTAAGGCAGGGGTCTGTGGCTGTTCCTGGTACAGCTGTGGTGCCAAGGTAGTTATCCCCTGCCAGGATACACATAAACTACTTTGGCACCACAGCTCTGTAGAAAGTGGGTGTGTGTTAATCGTAGTCTAGGGGCGGAGCTTGCTGCACAGATTTTTCCTGGAGGACGCGGTTTGTATCGTTCTGACGTCAGCACAATTCCACCCGCTCGTTTTCGTGGGTATGGGAGGGGCTGCTGCAGACAGTGCAGGTTTTTAGAAGATTACTCTTAAATCTGATCTTTGCCACCCCAGGGCCATTGACTGAAGTGCTCTCTGTGCTCTCTCTTCTTCTGTGAGGCCCCACAGACCGGTGTGACTGTCGAACGGGCGA
>NW_023416983.1:39990-47709 GCF_002922805.2 Oryzias melastigma | reverse complement strand
CTTGACATACTTAAAATATATGGAAGTTAGAATAATATCTGCTCAAATGAAAGATTAATATTTACAATAAAACATGCAATATTGGAGGATATCAAACATTTGTATTTAGATTCATGAACAACCTAAGAAAGGAAATTAAAATACAGTTCAACAGGACATTCATAAGATAAATATTGTACAAATCTTTGTTGAAATTGGGAAGGTTACCTTTTATTATTTACGTACTGTTGTGTCAAACAGCGTTCAGCTATCATATTTGACATTCTAAATGTGACCACTGCAAGTAACTATTCACATTTCCAGCCCTGTCGCCATTTTGTCTGACATCACCGGGAAAAGGGTCAATCTGACCGGTCAAGACCCAAATTGAACGTAACTATTTATTGGTTTAACCTTTAAAATATTATATATTTTTTCTGTGAAGTGATCAGATAACAGATATGAATTATTTAAAGTTGGACTATGTGTGGCTTTCTGGAAAGACATAAATGTTTATGTTAAGGCTGTGATTGTTACACTTTTTCTGTTGGCCTACATATTGACCACGGCCCAGAATCAGAAGAAAACAGTTACCTTGCTGATTGTTTGATAATTTTCTTTTTTTTTTTTTTTTGAAATTTATTTTGGTTTGCTGGCTGTAAACACCATCTAATTTTGTAGTTCTGTTAGTTGACTGTTTAAGCTATGTTCTGTCATGTGCAGTTGTTCAAAAAAAAAAAACAAAAAAAAAAAAAACTGTTCCGTGGCCTTCATAAGATAAAGTTTGGGGAACCCTGGTCTATATTTTTCCGTCACTTTATCCTTGGCAATATTTCCCTGCTTTTTTTTTTTTTAAATATTGTTTATGTCCACACTAGCGTAGCTTGTATTACTCTTCGTTGCATCGGGCTGATGCCTCTAAACACTCTTTCACTGAAAGGTTCCATGGAGAGTTTTCTCTCAGTTGCACTTGATGCAGATCCAGTGAGGAACGCGGAGGTTCTGTTAGCTTCTGTTGGTAGGAGGCGTATGGAATTAACCATCCGCAAAACTCTGAAAAAAAGGCTAAATTCGGCCCGGCGTTGTGTATACAAACTCAACATTAGCTAACATCGCTAGCATTTTAAACGAACGTTCTCTCCACTTTAGCAGGACACTTGATGCTAATTGTGTGAATGCATTCAATGCATTCACACTATTGAGATTCTTCATTTACGTTTTCTTCCGTACGTTTTTTGACACGTAAAAACTTAAGCACACTTTATGCGATTTACACAATCTAGGTATCAAAACGTTCAGCACGTTAAGGACTTTACCGCTTGTATTTTTGGTTTTCGCAAATTTTACAGTTTTCGCGATATTACGCAATTTATGCGAATTTCCAGCCCATGTTAAGTCAATGGGAAAATTTAAAACTTTTTACTGCACCTTAAAACTTTTACAATATTGGTATCAAAACGTTCAGCACGTTCAGGACGTTAATGCACGAACTTTTGGTATTCGTACATTTTACGTTTTTTATGCAGTTTATGCTAATTAACGCAATTCAAGCTTATAATGCAAATTAATGCAATTTAAGCACTTTACACACTTTATACACTTTATACACTTAATGCACGTTATACAATTTAAGCAATTACTGCAAATTTAAGCAATTTATGCGATTTACAACAACCGCATTAATGCGATAATGCATTCACACTAGCATTATCGCAGGTAATGCGACTTTTCTAGTTTGAGTTTGTTTTATTGTTTAAACATTCTTTAGCTAGCTAACGTTTCCTCCCTTTGGACAGAGCACAGCCCACTAAAACTTGCACGTAATAATAAGAATCTCGTTCGGACTTTAGCTTACCTTTTCCTCGGTCGGGCACCGCAGTGGCCGAAGCATCTGCGTGTCCGCCGCGTCCCTCAGGTGCTGGGGCGCGGAGTAAAAGTCCAGGATGTTGACGCGGTTGAAAAGTTCTCTCGTTTCGTTTTCGGTCGCGCTACTACTAACATTATAGATATTTAAGCTTGTTGTTCGTTCCTCCAAAGAGGCAGATAGATTTTTCCCATGATGGCTTGTTGGAGGACACCCGCGGGCCGCGGCTGCTTCTTGTTCATGCATTGTAGCTTCTGATGAAAATGGGAGGTGGCGGCCTCTCATCCAATCAGATCACGAGAAATCCTCTGCCTTCGGGTTCATGCAAAGTGGCTTCCTTTTCATGCAAAGTGGCTTCCGATATATGCATACTCCTCTCTCACACACACATATCAACTTTTCCTCTCACGCACACATATATACTTTTCCTCTCACGCATATATATATATTTTGTCCTCTCACACACATATGTAATTGTCTTTCACATACATATATTCTTGTTTTAAATATGATGCAAAAGAGAGTATATATGTATGCGTAAGAGAGTATATATGTATGAAAAAGAGAATACATGTATGCGAAAGAGAGTATATATGAATGTGAATGGTTCAGAATACATAATGTCTCGTACGGCCCCTCATACTCTGGGCCTTGTAAGAAGTTGACCACCATATAAGTAGTATAAGCCATTTACGAATAGGTATTACGTAGAAAGAAGAAGATAATAGAAGGGCTGAAAGGACCAATACTTCTGGAAAAAGAAAGAATTAAAAAACGGAGATCCTCCATCCATCTATTTTCTACACTTATTTTTATTCAGGGTTATAGGGTTGCTGGAGCCTATGCAGCCATCAGGTAAAGATGGGGTACACCCTAAACAATTGGACAGTCCATTGAAGGTTTGAGTGACCTTAAAACTTAAAAGCTTTTGTTACTGTCAGAAGGGAAGACATCGTTCGAAGGGAAGACATTTTTTTAGACAGATTTTAACATCCATTATGGAAATCTTGAGAACAAAGGGACTAAGGACCTGATAAACACTCTGGACAATTTCGGGTTGACTCAACATGTAACAGAGCCCACACACAACAGAGGGAATATTCTTGATTTATTGATTTCCAAAGGTCTGAACATCTCTAAGGTTACTTTATGTGATTTAGGTCTGTCTGATCACTGCTGTGTTTTCTGTGAGAGCACAATTCCAGTACATACAAATGTTTTGAGGGAGGAGATCACAAAACGGTATATAACTGAAAATACTAGTGAGATGTTCAATCAGATTTTCTCTCTGACTCCTCCCCTCCGGGGATTCAGTCAATGAACTTGTTAATAACTTTAATTCCAACATGACATATATCATGGATAGCATTGCTCCCAGTAAGGTGAAGGTGATCTCAGGTAGGAAAAAATCTCCATGGAGAAACTCCATTGTGGTAAAGAACGGAAAAAGAGAATGTTGGAAATCTGAACGCAAACAGAATAAAGTAAAATAAAACATAATCAATATAAATAAAGTTTAGCNCCATGGAGAAATTCCATTCTGGTAAAGAACGGAAAAAGAGAATGTAGGAAATCTGAACGCAGATGGAGAAAATCTAAACTACACGTAGATTATGACATCTATAAAGAGAAACTTCACTTATATAATATACAACTGAGCAATGCAAGGAAGTCCTATTTTTCTGAAATTATTACCAAAAACTCCCATAATGCTCGGGCCTTATTTAATATAGTCGACAGGTTGACAAAACCCCCTGTGTCAGTGGCACCAGAACTTTACTCCACCAAAGCCTGTAATGACTTTGCCAAATTCTTCAGGGACAAAATCGAAAACATTGGACAAACAATTGTTTCACCAAATACAAGTTCAGGATATGAACCCTATCCACTAGAAACCAGTATAAACCCAATGGCTCAGTTTCAACCCATAAACAGTAAAGAACTGCAGGACATTCTATGTCAACTGAACTCCTCCTCCTGCTGTCTGGATATTCTACCCACAAGCTTTTTCAAAAAAGTTTCAAAGATCCTGGAACCAGTCCTGCTCCAGATTGTCAACTTGTCGTTAACATCTGGTGTTTTCCCAGACCCACTGAAAACAGCTGTAATCAAACCTCTCCTAAAAAGAACAGTTTAGACAAAACTCAAATGAACAACTACAGACCGATATCAAACCTGCCATTTTTAAGTAAGATCATTGAAAAAGCTGTTTTCCATCAGCTAAATGAATTCCTAATAAATAACAACTGCTATGATGTCTTCCAGTCCGGCTTCAGACAGAACCACAGCACTGAAACGGCTCTGACCAAAGTGACTAATGACATACGTTTGAATACAGACAGTGGAAATATGTCAGTGCTAGTTTTACTGGATCTCAGTGCTGCGTTTGATACAGTCGACCACGCAATACTACTCAGACGACTGGAAAACTGGGTGGGTCTCACTGGGCCAGTACTAAACTGGTTCAAAACGTACTTAGAAAACAGGAAATATTTTGTGTCAATTGGTAACTTCACGGGCTGCATGGTGGCGCAGTGGTTAGCGCTCTCGCCTCACAGCGAGAAGGCCCCGGTTCGAATCCCGGCTGGGACCTTTCTGTGTGGAGTTTGCATGTTCTCCCCGTGCATGCGTGGGTTTTCACCGGGGACTCCGGCTTCCTCCCACCGTCCAAAAACATGCTTCATAGTTAATTGGTGACTCTGAATTGCCCCTGGGTGTGAATGTGAGAGTGAATGTGTGTGATTGAGGCCCTGTGACAGACTGGCGACCTGTCCAGGGTGTACCCCGCCTTCGCCCTTCAGCAGCCGGGATAGGCTCCGGCACCCCGCGACCCCGAAAGGGAAGAAGCGGTCAGGAAGATGGATGGATGGTAACTTCACTTCTGAGCCAATAGAAATTACATGTTACATCCTGGGACCACTTCTATTTAACATCTACATGCTCCCACTGGCCCAGGTTATAAAGAACAACAACATTACCAAAAAAATCCATCAGGAAACTGCAGCTTATTCAGAACTCTGCTGCTCGGGTTCTCACAAGGACCAAGAAAGTAGACCACATCAGTCCAGTTCTGAGGTCTTTACACTGGTTACCTGTCTGTCAGAGGATAGACTTTAAAGTTCTGTCACTGGTTTATAAAGCTTTGAATGGTTTAGCACAAAAATACATGACTGACCTCCTGACCCAGTATGTACCAGCCAGACCTCTCCGCTCATCAGGATCCGGTCTTTTATCAGTTCCTAGAGTCAGAACTAAACATGGAGAAGCTGCATTCAGCTTCTATGCTCCACAGATCTGGAACAGACTTCCAGAAAACCTTAGATCTGCTGAAACACTCAGTGTATTTAAATCCAGGTTAAAGACTCACCTGATCTCAGCTGCATTTGATTAATATGTATTCAAAAGTTTACATCCGCACTTTTTATCTATGCTTGTTTTAAATTAAAATGTCTTTACTTTCTTTTAATTTTATTTTAATAATTTGAATGTTGATGAATGACATTTTTACTATTTCTTTTGATTCTTTTGATTGTTTCATGTAAAGCACTTTGAATTGTCTCTGTACATGAAATGTGCTATACAAATAAACTTGCCTTGCCTTATAATGTTTGTGGTGATCGTTGAATGAGGGACAGCTGGTGAGGTCTAGGAACAGCCGGCAGAGGCTTATGGGAGATGGACCGAAGATGAGGCTCAGGAGAGTTTCAGAATTCAGGCGATGGCTCCCTCTGGTGGTCTGAAGGAAAAACAGACTGATTCATGACAACTGTATACTCACTCTAGGACAGGGGTATTCAAATCCAGGCCTCAAGGGCCGGTGTCCTACATGTTTTCCAACCAACCTTCCATTGAAGCTCCTTATTGGCTAAACATACCTGATCCTGGAAATTAGCAGCAGATAAGGCAGGATTTCTGGAAAACCTACAGCAGAGAGGCCCAAATCCAGGCCTCGAGGGCCTCCGAGCACCAACTTCAGCGTGAGCCCAAGTCTTGTCTTCAGGAATGTAGCGAAAACAGCGATTGTTGATCTGTGACCAGTTGATACCACAACCTTCAGAACGCTTCACCAGCTCACTCGTAGCTGAGAACAAAACAATGTGGAGAACTGATCTATACATTTGTTTATTTAGAAAACTGGGAACTCTTAAAGGGGACCTGTCATTTAATCTAAGTATTTTAGCTGTTTTAATATTTTATGCATAAATAAAATGGTCTTGATGTGAACAGTTGAATTAACTGCTTCTGAGTATGACGTTTTAGGTAGCAGTGGATGCAGTTTGTTGTTCAAAAACAAAAGAGTGGAAGTTTTTGTCTTTGTGATACTTCACTGAGGACAGTAAACATGACTATAAAGTTAAATGTGATACATTACCATCAGCTGTGTGTACATGGGCAAAATGTATTCAATTTGACCCAAGATTGGATTAGAATTAAACATGGTACATTATATTGTAAAAATCAATAATTTGGTACATTTATAGGATCCCGATTGGTCCCACACTGGAGAAGTTGGTTTGTAATACTTTTGTTTGCTTGAAATGCTAATGCATTTCATCACTGTTCCTTCTGTCTTTTTGCTGTTAAACCTCACATTTTATTAAACTCAGACCCTTTTTGTTATTTGTTCTCTCTTCTTCTGGAGAATGTTTAGTCATTGTTGGGTCTTAGTGGTCTACAGAAGTGGGAAAGAGTTTCTGTTATCAGCATCGTTCATCACTACCACCATGACTGTGCTGACTGCTACATAACCAACCTGCAAAACTCTCAAGTCAAGGATGGAAAATTCCCACACCCTCAGTTTGTACAAATACTGTGACCAATATGACAGGGTTCTTTTTTCATTCCATTGTGGTTATTGAGGTGGAAGTACAATCTCCTACTGGATCTGCATGAATGCCACATGCTGCAGCGTCTATACTGACCCCACTATACACTCGGAAAAATGAAATTGAAGTATTGTTTGTATTGGATAACAGCTTATGTTCAAATTACTCATGTTATTTAATTTTTGACTTTTGATTAAATAAGTTACATTTTATTGATGTAATCACCCGATATATTGACATTAAGTAATACTGCTAATTAGAACTAATGTAACATAGTTAAGTAAACATTTTTTCCCATGAGCATTTGCGCTATCCCATAATGCACAGGCTCAGTGAAAAGACTTCAGGCCAAACCATCCATGGATCTTTTCTTCCACATGGTGTTCCAGAATCCATCGTCATCTATTGCTATTTTGCTAAGTACATAATTAAGTCTGCATAATATTGTAAAAAGTGTCCTATATGTGTGAACAAAGTACACGTTTGTTATTTTATATGAAATTAAATACTTAAAGACATCCTAGACAGCTAACAGCTAGCTAGCTAGCATATGAGAAAGTGTGGTATCCCTCTGTGGTTTTATGGCGAAATTTCGGGCATGCACTTGGAGTGAAATGCATGTGTTAAACAGCACAAGGCTGAGGACATTTTTTCAGTCAGTCCCGTCTGATTAGCTTGTTGTTGTAAATAATGGGTGCGTTGTGTTAACATTTGGTAGCTGTATTTAAGTTATTTTTTTAATGAGGTGATAATGACATAATTAGGCCTACATGTGTTTTATCAACACTCCAAAAAACACACGTATCAGATTACTGATAAAAAGGATAAATAAATCTATTCTCAGAACGGTTTGTTTAACTTTAGTTTAGGCTAAAACATTAGCTGGTAGCTCCTCCCACAAGTGGGCAGGGCGTAGAGCTTAAGGAGTACATTTTTGGTTAGGTGGTAGGGATGGCATTTTTAATTTACTAACTAACTTCAATAGACGATTGTTTAAATATATTGAAAAACAAACTAAAACCTGCCAAATTGACACCAGAACCACCCACA
>NW_023416983.1:29665-39281 GCF_002922805.2 Oryzias melastigma | reverse complement strand
AAAAAGGTTCCATCCTATTCTTTATCAATTCCCTACAAAGGTACCAAACCAAGGATTAGATTCGTGGAAGAAACGCTAACCAGTACCGACTGATCACCGGACTAGGAGTAGGAATTCTTGACACGATCATCTACCTATTTATAAACCCAGCATACAGAAGCAGACCGATATTGATCTAAGTGAAGAAGATCATGGCTACTTCTGACTGGGGAAGAACATAATCTTTAAGGCACTAGGAAAATCTGTAGGTTAGTTATTAAGACAATCTAATAGCGCTAAAAAATGGAGAAAAGGTCCATCCTAGCCAGATTTACAAAAAGAGCTAGGACACAGGATTTCACTCCAGAACCAAGCGGCCAGATTAAACCAGATAAAAGTCCAATAGCCCGCGGCTTTATATGTCTCTCAGGTGTGGGGAGGGGCACCTATGTGGGGAGGTCAGAACCGGGAAGGGATACCACCGGATTTCTCAAGTGGACTTCCTATATCCCCGGACATTGTGCTCTATGCGAAGAGAAGAATATTCAGATTAACTCTACTGCTTGTAGCATACGATGCCTCGCATCGATGGAGAGCAAAAGTTCAAGAAAAGAGACAAGAAGGACAAGATGCAGCGCAAGTCACCTTCTGCTCGTCAGAGAGCAGGCCAAGCAGGAATCCAGTTCGAGGCCACAGAGGCACTAGGGCGCCACAGGCCCGAGGCCAGCCTCACTGATGAACCACCAGAAACTGACTTATGCCTCAGGGACATGCTCGTCCTCGAGCCCCCCCCCCCGACGACTACAAAATAACAGACGAACAGCTGGAAGACTTCAGAATATATTTGGACAATGAACTCGCACAAGTGGAAAGAGCTGCAAGCCCAATCCCCATGGCTATGGGGAGACATCTTCAGCCGGCCTGAGCTCGAATCCCACTGGAACGCAAGCCCCATGTCTGGGTCAATATTGTTATGGTCAAAAACGGAGCACCATGCGGCAGATGCCAACACCTCACTGAGGAAGATGAGGAGGATCTGAAATCTTCATCCCTGATATTACATCACTACATAGAAGACCCACGTATGTCAGCTCACAGACGCGGTGGAGACAGGCACCTGGTGTCCATCACCGTCTGGGAATACCCAGACACTAAACATCACCCAAGATTCAAGTGGATGGAGTGTCGGACGCGTGAGGACATCCCACAAAAGTATTTTGTCTTTGAGGGTTGAGAACCTTTGGGACCTTTTTTACACTTAACAAGGAGGGTGTTGAAACCCCGGATCATGCATGTAGGGTTTCTTGATGTGTTAAGTGTAATTTATGACCATAGGTATGATGAATGATTATATGTATGTGATTTTGTATTATCAAACTTGTTTTTTGTTCTCTTAAAACTCCTGTTTCTGAAAGTACAAGCATAAATGTGACCTTTGAGGGACCTGCGGTTTCTGAGAATAAAGGAAGCACTTGTCTTTCCACTGAAGAACAGGAAATGCCGCTTACGCCTCTGCCATACCTCTAAGAAGAAAAAAAGCAGCCTTCAGCAAAAAAGAAAAAGTGCAAGAAGGAGCCACGCATTAGCGCAAAGACATATATATAACCAATGCTTCCTGCTTGAAGAACCTCTTCTTCACAACCTGCACTCTTCTTGACCCGAGATCATCTCATCACCATCTCTGAGGTGGAAATCACATAGTTTTACTCTGATCCGTACTCCAACGGGAAAGCACAACCTGTCATGGTACAAAATAGATAATAGACTCCATGTTCGCCCATGGGTGATAAAGGGGACAAAAAATAACGTTTGTATTTAGCCTTCTGTCATAAATAAACGGGTTGACATACCCAAATAGATTTTTTCCCTCTTTTTTGCATCTGACCTCTGCCACTGCTGACAACCTTACAACACCAGGTAAGCCCCAGACCCCGCGAGCCTGAGAGACATCAATAAAAATAAATACCTTCTCTTTTGTGTTCTAAGAGTATGTGTATCACATGAATAAATAAATAAATGAAAATAAATAAATAAATAGACCTATAAAAAACTTAGGCCTGAAATTGTCATGAACTTGTAGAAAGGTTATCTTATGTGTTTTTTAAAGTGTAATAAATAAACATACTGTAGTTGGATGGTATCTACTATGGGTTTATCTTGTGTGCTCTTTTTAAAAGTCCTAACTGAATGTATCTAAATAGTAATATTTAGTGAACCTCAATAGGCAGACAGCACGAGTTTCTGTTCTCACTTGTGGCTAAATAATAAAAGGTCAGTTTCACACACTTATCCTATGTGTGTGTGTTAAATATAGGATTCACGAGTCTTTCCTCCCTCGTGGTTAAAGAATAAAAGAGTAGTTTTACACGTCGTTTCGATGCGTGCCTAAAAATATCGGAAAGCACACGTTCGCCTGATGCGTGTAGAAAGAAAATCGGGCTCACACATGTACTCTCGGTGTGTAGAAAGAATCGGGAGAAACACGTCGGCTTGATGCGTGTCTAAAAATATCAGGATCACAAGAGTCTCACTTGTGAATAAGAACCAAAGAGAGGAGCCATAAACCTAAAAACAGGCAGTCAATCCCTGTTACGGGCGGCGGCTCAACAATTGAAACGGTAAATTCATGAAGGGAGACCCCCTTCTTCGGCACATTACTGCACCCAAATACCACACACCTATTCACCATTATCCCGTTCGAATCCCCAAATCCACGGCAGTCCAGATTCTATTATGTTAAGTAATTCCATGCCCAGAAAGTCATCACAACACTAGCGGATCTAGCTGGATGTTCCTGTACTGACGTCACATGACCTATGACCTACTTATCGGTGTCTGCAGAAAATCTGAGCGACCGCGCTATCTTTGAACGCTTGAAGAGAGTGCACGGGGCAGCGGGTGACAAAATAATTATACGGGGGTTCATTTGTGACATAAATACTAATGTTTTATTGCAGTTTAAGAAAAATCACGATTTTGACCGCACAAGGCCTTTAAGGATAATAAAAGTACAATATTTTGACTTGAGCAAATTAACTAATGACACCGATTATATTTCCATCAGAAAGCTGTAAAGGGGGGGCGAAAGAATAAGTTCTTCATGGGGGGAGTTGTGAGAAAAAATAATTGAGAGACTCTGGACTAAAGAAATCTGTTTTTATTCCGTTTCAAATGTCTGTATTAACAGCTCCACCTTCATTTCTGAGCTGAGAGCAGCGTGCTCACTGAAGGTGCTTACACACCGGCCACGTCGGCACGCACATTTTCAATGAAAAGTCAATGCAAAGGCGCGCACACCAGAATTCCTGACCCCTGCGTCTGGAGCGCACATTACCAAGCGAGTTTTTAAGTCTGGTCTCGAGCTCTACCATTGACTGTATGAGCTCTGCGCACAAATCGGGCACGTAGTGAGCGCGGGCGGAGTCTCCAACCCGGTCCAACATTTCCACGCACAGTCTTAGCAGCGCAGAGCTGTGACCAATCTGGGACTCTGATTTGGGAGCTACGTGTGTGGCGTCTGCTTCAGACATGATCACGAAAGAGGAATGAATCATTACGGTTTGTGCCCTATCGGGTTAATATGAAACTCCCAGACATTTAAGAGGACAGAGTTATGAAAGCATAAAATATGGAGCAACATTTGGGGATTCTCCCTGTTGTAGATGCAGAGGAGCTCTAAGGAACGGTAAAAATACAATAGAAGAAGAATCTCCTCTCTGCTACTGCGTGCGTGACCGCGTTGCTCCGGTGTGGATCCACCTGCTGAGCGTGCATTCGTAAACCCGCGCAGACCGTGTTCTTGAACACACCGCACGCGGCCGGTGTGGAAACACCTTTGAAGATTCTGCTCGCGTGCGGGCATCACTCACGCACGTGGAAGTAGTCAATCTCTCGTGCGAGGAGGAGGAGAAGGCGCTCGAGGGGGGGCTGATTTGTCTCGCGGAATGTTTACTGCGTGCGGAGAATTCTTATTTCTGCTGGAGTTTTGACATAAATAAAACTCCATATGTGTCTCTCATTCATTCTAAGAGAGACATCCAGCTCCTCCCACATCCGTCGCGTCAGAAACTCGCTTTTTGACGAGTGGCAAGCTGTGAATCTGTCACGCGGCGAAAGAGGGGCAGGGCACGCGAATCACCCAAGTGTAAGCACTTCCAGCGGTTCATGGCTCCTCCTCCGCCCAGATGACTGGAGCAATGAATGAGTGAATGAGGAGGCACTGCACAGCCCGCCGATGTCCCGCCTCCAGAGCCATATACCTCACAGTGATTGGTTCGCTCAGCTCTGCGCACAACAACCGTCATTCATATTAGCCTTGCGGCCGCATGAACAGTAATCTTTCATATTAAGACGCGGGCCGCAAATTATCATCCCGCGAGCCGCAAGTTTGAGACCCCTGCCCTACAACAACAAGAAACTAAATATGAACAACAAACACAACCAGAGTTAGTCACACAGAGCTCTCAACACAGATTCTAACCCAAAGTCCACAGAAAAGGAGGACTGGAACTTTCTGTTGGGACATTCTCCAGGGGCAAGCTGACCACCTGTATTGGTGTTACAAAAGTTCCCCAAACTGCAGTGGGAAGACAGCTCTTTTAAGCAGGTGAGGGATCCTCTGCCAATGGCCCACTGATTGTCTCTTCATGTGGTTCAGGTGTAGGTGGGTGGGTCCTCAATCAGCTGCTCTCTCTGCTCATCCACCTACAGAAACTCATTCACTCTCAACTCACTCAGTATCAGTTATCCAAATTCAGTCACACAAGCACACATACAACTAAAACAAGATACATGTGGGGCTGTAACACTGCTGAGTCTAGAAGGTTCCTTCCCCCGCTGCATCATGGGAAATGTAGTCATGGCACTAGGATCTCCACCTGTAAAGAATAGAAGGAAGACATTCAGAGATGAAGGAGTGTCTCCTTGCTTTTGCTCTTCCAATCACCTCCAGGACCTTCTGCTGTGATTGGATGATGCTGTCTCTCAGGCGTCCTGAGGCCTTTCACAGTTTTCCTTCAAAGCTTCACTGAGAAGCTGCAGTTTGACAGGAAACTCTGCAGCTTTGCTCTCATACTAACTGTCTGCACTAAACTGCTGAAAGCAGCTGGACCGGCTCCAGACCAACTTTACAGTTTTACTATTAGATCATCTTAAATGATTATTTAGGAATTACTTATTATATTATTACATATTACTTTCTGCATTTAATTTTATTTCCATAAGTATGAAAATTGTTTTTTTGATAAATCTAGTTTGATAAGATCTGGCCACATCCACTGGAGAAGTTTGCTGATTGCTCAATCAACTCTACAGTTCAGGCTAAACATCCGTCTGCTTTCCCTCTTCTTCAAAACTCAAAATGCTGTTTTGATTTCTAAAATGTAATGTTGTTTCTTTCTTGTTTATTTTACTGTTTTATCTGTTGATGTGATTTGTCCTTCAGGGCCACCGTAGTAAAGAAACCCTAAATGTCTAAATTCTCTTTTAAATGAAACTGACTTAAAGTTCAGGTAATGAAATGTTGTGTGGTGTCAGACCAGGACTGCAAATGTTTCCAGAGTGAAACCACATTTCTTCAGAACATACCATGCACAGTGACGTGATGGAGGGACGATTCTAGAAAACTGAACCGTCTGGATAGAGATGAGTAAAATGCTGTGTATAGAATGGGTTTAAAAGTCAATGTATAAATATATATCAATGGAACATGAAAACAAGGCAGCATGAATAAGATTTCTGTTTGGAAAAAGATGAACATCCTCAGATTATGAACACATTTTCAGGACAAAGTATCAAAAGTTTAAACATTTGAGGCGAGCAGCAAATAAATCAGATGAAGCAGAAAAAAAGAGCAGAAGCTAACATTTAAAGACCCACTCTGATCATCTTTAGATCTATTTTCAAAGCGTTCTCAGTGGAATTTTAATTATGATTATGATGTTTTAGGATAAATAGAAAAATATGTGTTGTCTTCTAGGACATAGTTTCTGCAGAGCAGCAGGAGTTCATCAACTCTGAGTTGTGAGCAGGACTGTTGGCTCAGAAGTAAGCCTCTGCTGATATCCCATCATCCCCTTGTTTACACTCTCTCCTGCTAGCATACAGCCTCTAACACCCCAACCTAACGTTTAAAATGCTGAACAATATCAGAGCTATCCATTCGTACAGTTCTGATCCAGATTCCAGCTCAGACGAGGAAAACAAAGACGTTCATGGATCCAGTGGTCTAAAAGTGGATCCATCAGAATGGAGCAGAGCAGGGAGCTTGTGGACCGCTGACTGTAGCAGCTGCATCACTGCTACAAGCTTCTTCAAAGCACATTTGTTCATCTGCTCCTGATTCACAAGGATTTGAAGAAAGAAATCCTCAGAAATGTCATTTTAAGCTGTGTGGACTCTTATTCCTGATCTTTATACATATTGTTTATACGACGTACATTTAATGCCTTTTACATGATTCAACTGTGATGAACAAACTGATGAAAACAAGTGTTTTGTTGTGACGATCTCTTTCTGAAGGACAGGCTGGAACCAGAGGAGCTGAAAACAGTCTCGGTTGCTCAACAGTCTCTTTCCACGGACTCGACCTCGTAACAGAAGTAAGGAGGAGAGAGCAGACGTCACTGATTGGACGCAACACAGCAGTTAGAACACCAGCCACGCCTCCATGACCAGACAGTTGATCATTTGTCCAGCAGAGGCCGCCAATCAGTGTTTACAAGAACCGGATCTGGTTCAGAGTAGTTTGACTGTGATTCTCACTCTGGTCAGCAGGGGGCGGTAAATAATGTGTTGATGAAGGTGATGATGATCTGATGAACTGACCGTCGCTCCACAATTGTAAAATAAATATTACATGCCAGACTTTTAGTCCACTCAATGTTCTGCTGAATATATCTGTTTTTATGACGTTAGAAAGTAGATTTTCAGAGTAAAAGCATGGATCTTATCTGGGATCAAAGGTTCCAGTGAAGCCAAAGTTCTGCTATATGATCCATTTACCACCAAAGAACCAGAGCTGGTTCTGTGTAGTTAAAGTGTGATTCTTACTATGGTCAGCAGGGGGCAATAAACTCTATTTGAAGTTATTTTTGAAGTTTATGAAAATAACCATTTAAACTGAATGATGATGAAGAATCGGCCTGTGAGTCCTTCATTTGTCCTGAGGAGGTTTCTCAAACAAAATCACAAAAAAAGAAACATCTCCAGGAAATGAAGGTCTGAACAAATGAGAAACAAATGTTGTTTTCTGAGAAGTTTTCTCTTCTCAGAATAATAAATTATAATAAACAAACAAGCAAACAAAAAAATAAACAGAGAAACAAAATCAAATGTTATATTTTAAAACTATAATTAACAAAAACATCAAACATGTTAATATTTCAATTCAATTCAGTTTTATTTATATAGCCCAAAATCACAAAGAGATTTGCCTCATTGGGCTTCAAAATATAAACAATTGTTAAAAACTAAACAGACTACATAAACTGGTTATCCCTGCCCTTAGACCCTCCCTCCCGGTAAGGAAAAACTCCTAAAAAAACCTGAGTCAGGAAAAAAAGAAGAAACCTTAGGGATTCTCACATGAAGGAGAGATCCTATCCCAGGACGGACAGGCGATACCAGAACAGTTAAAGAAAAATTAGCTTCTTCAACTACGTATCCAAGAGTTCATTCAGATGTAGCTGAGGGACGAGTGATGATTAAGTCCATAGTCAAGATGAAGCAGAAGTGCAGTCCACAACCAGGAGGAAAGACGACCCAGCAGGAATCCCTCTCACTAAATATAAGGAGTTACAGACACACAAGTCATTGAGGAAAATAAATTTTTCAATTTAAAAAGGACTAAAAAAATGAAAGAAAAAAAATGATCATTTTACACAAACAAACAAAAACAGGACTGATGTTTAGACTTTACTGCCCTCTAGTGGTCACCGTGAGAACTACAATGAAATCAGAAATCCAGAGGTGATCAAAATGTTGTTCCTAAGACACTGTGCAGCTAAACGTGAGATCTGGTTGTTGTTCATGTGACTCATTTAATTAGAAAATAAGTGTTTCTAATAAGTTTTTTAAAAGCTTCTTAATATATGTGAGTAGTTATCTTCATTTTAAGTTGAATGCTTTTATCATGATTTTTTTTTATTATAAATCCAATTTACATAATTCTACATTCAGTAGAAATGCAGTTAGTGAGGAACATCTGAAATAGATCAGTTAACTTTCACAATAAAAGTAACAATAGAATTTATTTAAAATTTAAACTACACAAAAAACATATATTTTACATCTAATGCTCACAACTTGAGCATGAACTTTATACTGTTGGAGTACAGAAGATACTTATCAGACTAGGAGGGATAAAATTACATGAAATTAATCTGAATTAAAAACAGTAAAGAAGTAAACATATCTGGGATGAGCAGCAACCAATTCAATTCAATTTTATTTATATAGCCCAAAATCACGAAGGAAATTTGCTTTATTGAGCTTCATGCAGGTAATCTTACAGATGCAGAAAATTAGTCATAAAATATGAACAATAGTTAAAAACTAACAGACTAAATTCCCCTTAGACCCTCCATCCCAGTAAGGAAAAACTCCTGAAAAACCTGCAGGAAAAAAGAAGAAACCTTAGGGATTCCCACATGAGGGATAGATCCTGTCCCAGGACAGACAGGCGATACAGGAACTGTTAAAGAAAGATTAGCTTCTACAACCAAGTTCACTGAAGGGAACTTCAGAACATGTGAAGAAGGAACCCCTCTGGATCTTTGTACTCGTAGAAGATTGTCCAGAAAAATGGTGAGGTCAATGAGCTGATCAATATCCATTTCTATGTTGCGGTAGGTGATCTCCCGTTGTAATTCTGCAAACAGGCCTTTTCGAATAACATTTTCCAAACTACACAGGGACCATGTAGTCTGGGCTGCGAGAGTCTGGAAATGTAATGAATATGCTGCAGTGGTGTCTTTGCTCTGTTCAATATCTATGAGCTGTTCGCCGAGTTCCCTCCCATTGGGGACCGTGGTGAAACAGAGCATAACAGGTGTCATAGGAATGGGCCGCGAGGGTTCATATCTTAAAAGAAAGTCACTTAAATAAGAAGGTCCAAGACCATAAAAACATTTATAAAGTGTTAAAAGAATGTTAAAATCAATCCTGAAACGCACAGGAGCCAATGCAACGATTTTAAAAACTGGTGTAATGTGTTACTGCTCCCTGGTCCTCATCAGAACTTGTGCTGCTGAGTTTAGTAATAATTGTACGTTAGAAAGAGATTTTTTGGATAAACCAGAGAGCAGGGCATACACAAAACAAAAACATATAATTTACATCTAATGCTCACAACCCAACTCTCATATTTATGAACATGTATAATTAATGGAGTTAATTTAGTCATATTTGTGGTAGTTTCTCTGTCTAACAAAGTTTTTTATTATGAATTGTTTATTTCCAGTAATTAAGTTGATGTTGATTTACATTTTAAAAACACATTAACATGTAAAAGAACCAAAAAAAAAGACACTTTCCAACAGACACAACAAAAGCCTTTGTTGGTGGTGCAGTATAATTCACATGTTTTTCCTTCTTTCCGACTCCCCTGTGGGAGACCGGGAGAGATTGCAGTTTCCGG
>NW_023416983.1:17679-23579 GCF_002922805.2 Oryzias melastigma | reverse complement strand
TCATGTTCATAACGTGAAAAGTTAATTGTTCTAACAATATAACTTTCTTGTTTGTACTATATAATATTAAGTCCTTACAATGTGATTTTCAAGTTTAACCAATATATGTGTTTTTATCATGTTATAACAAAAACGTTTCTTGTTTTTACAATAAAAATATGACATTATTTAAACACTAAAGTTTATTGTACAAACTTGAAAATGATATAGTTCAAACTTAAAAATGATATTGTTTGAACAATAAAGTGTAATTCTTCTTTTGAAACAAAGTTGATGACAGCAGATTAGCTACTAAGAAAATGTCTCTTGTCCCTGAATCCTGGTGTCTCCGTCCTCTTTTCAGGTCAACATAAAATTTGGTCCAAGATTAACATACGTGCTTTACTGCCTGATCCAAACTTAATCAGCTCTAATAAATTAGACATTTTCCTTAGCTGCTAATCTGCCGTCATGAAATTTGTTTCAAAAGAAAAATAATGGTTTATTGTTTAAACAAAATAGTTTCATGTTTGTACAATAGTCGTTATTGTTTGAACAATGTAATATTTTTATCATCTTATAACATGATAATCATATATATGGCTTAAACAAGAAAATTATACTGTAAGAACTTGATATTATGTTGTACAAACAAGAAAGTTATATTGTCAGAACAATAAACTTTTCATACTATAACGTGACATGCAGTTCTTTTTTAAAATTCACTGGTAGAAGCTCTGTGCTTCCGTAGTAATCTTACTCCATAGTTTCATACACAAAAACATCAGTTTACCTGAGCACGACACCTCCAGTCTGATCTCTTTCTCTGTATCTAAATCATAGATACAGAGTTTGAGAGGTAACTTTATACAGGAGGGGATGATCTTCCAAACATTTCTAATTGCAGAATTGTTTGTGATCTCTTGGAACACAGCAAAACCACAATCCAGTTGTTTACACACTCTAGTTGCTGCTTCATAGTTCCAGTTGAAGTCTGATTCATCTACATAAAGTGGTCTCCACTCTTTGCGGTAGAACACTTCCAGAACTCCAGCACAGCGGCTGTTTGTTCCCACCAACCTGAAAGGGACTGGAGGAAAACAGAAAGTGAGGTAAAAATAAAGAAGTCATTCTGTTAACAGCACTAAAACTAAAGCTTCTCCTCTACCTGAACAGGTGAGCTCAACAGCTTTACCAGAAGAACAGAACTTCTGAGATGAACTGCTACTTTTACAGTCGAGTAGAGCAGACTCATGACCTTCACAGAGGAACTCTCTGCTCCACTCTGGAGCCTCTGTTTCTCCATAGAGCGCCCCCTTGAGGCCTGATGGAGGCCCACAGTCCAGCTCCCTACAGACCACCTCTGCATCCTGCTGGTCAAAGTCATCTTCACACACTATGGACCAGGAGGTGTTAGACTTCACCTCCAGCCTGCCTGAACACTGATTGTCTCCGTTCACCAGCCTGATGAATTCTGTGGATCCAGAGGAGAAGATCAAGATCAAGGTTTTAAAAATGTCTTCTGAAGTCTTTTGCTAACACCTCATGGTGTTTCTGTGTGGAGATGTTGTTCTTCTAAACAGTTAAACACTGAAGAGAAAACAGTTGTTACCTGAGCAGGTGATGTTTATCTGGACAGATTGTGAACTATTGTCCACATCTACACATTTCCCCCACAAAGATCTACTCTTCATGTAGTCTAGTTTGATCTTCCACACAGATTTTTGTTCATCTGCTTTGACTGTTTCAGAAACAACTTGAACCACAGTTCAGCTCATGACAAACTATCTGTATTGACTCCATGACACATTCAGAATACAAGCCAACCGGTCGCCATTCTTGGTAATGCTTCAATTAAAGTTCATCAGAACAAAGACTGGTTCATCCAATCTACATCACCTGATCAGGATCTGAAAAAACATGCGTAAAATAAGAGAAGAAATCTATAAATAAAAAATGACAAAAATAAACCTTTTCTTCTGCCCGAACAGGTGATCTCCACAGCTTTACCAGGAGGACAGGTCCATCTTCTGAGCTGTGAACTTCTACATTTGAGGAGAACAGACTCATGACCTTCACAGAGGAAGTCTCTGCTCCACTCTGGAGCCTCTGTTTCTCCATAGAGCGCCCCCTGGAGGAATGAAGGAGCCCCACAGTCCAGCTCCCTACAGACCACCTCTGCATCCTGCTGGTCAAAGTCATCTTCACACACTATGGACCAGGAGTTCTTTGACTTCACCTCCAGCCGGCCTGAACAATGATTGTCTCCGTTCACCAGCCTGATGGATTCTGTGGATCCAGAGGAGAAGATCAAGACAGATGCTGGACTGTTCTGGATCCAATCAGAACGGTTTTCATTTCCACAAACTACTTCTGCATTTCTATGGGAGTTTCCCGCTCTGTCTGTTTGTTGATGGTTTTTGGATGTTACTCCCCCATGAGTCAGAAATGAGAATCTCTACATTTCAGTGGATCTTCTGCTGTTCTGGAGCCAGGTCACATGGACAGCAGTGTCAGAACAGCCTCAGACCCATTGAGATGAATGGAGAACTGCTCCAAAAGGCTGTTCTCAGTTGGGCAGAACATTCTGACTGATGGGTTGTTGTGGGTTCAGGACTCACACAAAGACCATCTGAGGGATTCTTTACAAATGTGTTTACAGACTCAGAGAGAGAAGACTGGAACCACATTGTTCTGCTGGATCAAAGAGACTGTTCTAACCTGGAGAAAGACATTGAAAGAACCATCAATGTTTTACCTGAACAGGTGATCTCAATAAAAACCCTGCCAGTCATGGGGTATTTCCAACACTCCATTAAATTAGATCCATCACAGCTACTATAGAGTCTCCAGACAGTCTCTCCAGAGTCTTGTCGTCTTCTTCTGAGTGTGATTGGTGAACCACAGTCCATCAGTTCACATACAGACTCTGCAAACTTCATGTTAATATTATAGCCATCAACAGATCTCCATTCTCCTTTGTATTTCGAGTTCAGTTTTCCAGCACAACGATGGTCTCCATCAACCAACCGAATGTTTCCAGAATCTGAGGATCAAAACCAGACGTTGTTTGTTAAATATATCAAACATTTTACAAATAAGAAGATGAGTCAGCATCATTTACTGAGGTGCTACTATAAAAAGCTTTCTTTGACCTGAGCAGGTGAGTCCAGCAGCTTTTCCAGAATATTTTTGAACAGAGCTTCTACATTTCAGGAGAGCAGACTCATGACCTTCACAGAGGAACTCTCTGCTCCACTCTGGAGCCTCTGTTCCTCCATAGAGCGCCCCCTGGAGGCCTGATGGAGGCCCACATCCCAGCTCCCTACAGACCACCTCTGCATCCTGCTGGTCAAAGTCATCTTCATTCACTGAGGACCACGAGCCGTTCAGCATCACCTCCAGCCTGCCTGAGCACAGATGGTTCACCAGCCTGATGGAGTCTGTGGATCCAGAGGAGAAGATCTGACACCCTCGCTGCACTGCCATCACAGACACAACGTTTCTGTTTCTGTCATTAAACCAACATTTCACATTTAGATTCTGTGTTTGAATGAAATGAACCTTCTTGAATGAAACACGTTTAACGAGTGTTTCTTCTAACGAGGGCTCAGCAAAAACTGTTTTTCTGTTCATTGTGGTTTAACAGGAGCATTTCCATGTCAGGCAGAAGAAGATGAAGAACAAATATTCATTCCCTTAAGAATGCAGCAAGACTGCTGTGGAGCTTTAGCTATTTTTAGATGTTTGTTCTGTTCAAAGTGTTTAACAGTTTAGTTTCTAAAACTGTTTATTTTATTACAGCATGAATGACATTTGACATATTTTCCATCATTTATTTTTCTGCAGTCTTTGCAAAAAAAGTAAATGTACACATTTAAATATTATTTATGCTATATATCAAAATAAGATCAACTGCTTGTTATTGTCTTTATATAAATAAAAACGGTTGTTTTTTATTAAGTGGGAGGATTTGATGATACTGACCTGAACAGTTGATCTCCACGTTAAACTCAAGAAGAGAAGATGTTTGAATTCTCCTAATAGACACCACAGATCCACAGTCCAGCGATTTGCACACATTATCCACACGCTCCAAGTTCCACCTCAGATTATCATTGTCTTCAACCTCTTCTTCCCATTCTTCCAGAACCTTCCTCTCCAGTCTGCCAGAGCAGCGGCTGGCTCCTCCCACCAGCCTGAATTCCTCTGAACCTGCTGGTCACAGACACGAGGACAGCGACTTCAGTGGCTTCAACACAGCTGACAGTCTGTTTGTCAGGATTGTGGTTTTTACCTGAATGGAGTTCAGCACAGAGTCCTGAGGAGAAACCAGAAACATGGAGAAGCATCAAGACTCTGACTACATCAACTGTGTTCATCAAGGTCTTTGAAACTCAAATCTTTCATTCAATTGGAGCAAAACGGAGGAAAAAGAATTGATATTCTGAGGTTGTGAGATCAAATATTTCACACATTCATCCACAAATCCTTTAGAAACTCAGATGAATTTCCTGTTTTCATGTCTTCACTGCAGCTGTTTCATCAATAAAGTTTGGATTGGTTCTCACTGGAGGCTTTTTTGAACATGAATGTTGATGTGAGCAGGAAAAACATGTGAATACCTTCTGATGTCAGATCACACATGCATTGATTGATAAAGAGCAGAACAGAGTCGTACCTGAACTGCAGAGAGTCACCAGCAGCATCAGTGTTGGATGATCCATGTCCTCTCAGTGTCTCTAAGTTCATGTCTGCTGTCTCTTTATCACATCAGCATCCCCGCCCCCCCAAACCTCTGCTCTCTCTCTTCATCTCTGACCAATCACAGCTCAGAACGGGTTTCTCAACACAGCTGACGTTTCAAGAAGATTCCTTCCGCAGTTTTTAGATTTCAAGCTTTAAAAAAGTTTTGCGATTTTTAAACCTTTTGACTAAAAAACAGTTCAGGGCTTTGGTGTTTTTTCTTTAAACATGTGAACTTTAAACTGTTGGAGAACAGAAGATACTTATCAGACTGGGAGGAAAAAAAGAACTTCAAATGTATCTGAATTAAAAACAGTAAAAAGGTAAAGATTTTTGGGATGAGCAGCAACCAAGTTCACTGAAGGGAACTTAGAACATGTGAAGAAGGAACAAGAAAATAGTCAGGAACCAGACAGAGAATCTTAAAGACTTTAACAGACTTAAACATGAACAAACTGAACGAAGAGAGAAACAAAAAGAGAATCAAAGCAGCAGAGCTGACAGAACTGAACTGAATCCAGATAGTTCAACTACTCACACTATGATAGGGACATGAGCTGCCTTTCCATCACAAATATGTGTTAACCTTTATCATTTTTTTGAAATGTAGGAAAACACAATTTCACAACAAGTACACTATTTCAATGAAATTGTAATTATACAAATAAACACAAACCAACTCACATAATAAATTACTTCAAAACATGGTGACAGATGTGATCAGTACTTTGATTTATACAGCAGAGACACTGTTTGTTGTCTATTTGTTAGTTGCTAAATTGTATAGGGACTCAATCATCCTATCAAGCATAATAACATATTCTCAGGTTTGAATAAAGTTCATGGTCACATTGTATACCTACAAGAAGCAAACTTGCTGAACAAAGATCTCACTAGACTTCTCAGAGGGGTTTAAACTGTGTTTTCACTTCAATTCTGACAGTAAAAGTAGAGGAGTATCCATTCTATTGCATTAGGATGTACAATATGTTGAACCTCAGACTACAAGGGAGTTAATACATGAGTCAGTAGATGGAGGAGAACTAAACTGCGCTCTAAACCCAAATTTGGACGTTCTAGAACTAAAATTACAACACAAAGCAAGTCTGCCTGATGTATTATATTAACACGTTTCTTGATGCCTACGGAGTGGTGAATCCTTGAAGAGATCCAAA